>NW_027103871.1:0-249045 GCF_902728285.1 Clytia hemisphaerica | reverse complement strand
GATGTCATTTTAAAGCTTTTTCTTCTGAATGGAGACAGTTTTCAATCCTTCAGATGGAATTTGGAATCGATTTAAAGCTTTTCCTGCTGAAGGAAAACGCATTTTAAGCATTCAGTGGTATTTCGAATCGCTTTTAAGTATTTTCTGCTGAAGAAAACACTTTTGCACTTTAAAATTCATTTTAAGTGTTTTCTGCTGAAGAGAAAAACATTTTTGAAGCCTTGTAATCGCATTTTGAATCGATTTTAACACTTTTTCTGCTCAACGAAAACGCTTTGATGCCTTCAGCTGGTATTGAAATCAATTTTAAGCGTTTTCTGCTTGAATGAAAACACTTTTGAGCAGGCGAATGGTATTTAGAATCAATTTTAAGCTTGTTTTTGCCGAATGAAAGCACTTTTAGAAGATTGGGATGACATTTTAAAGCTTTTTCTGCTGAATGATGACAGTTTTCAATCCTTCAGATGGAATTTGGAATCGATTTGAAGCTTTTCCTGCTGAAGGAAAAAACACATCTTAAGCATTCAGGTGGTATTTAGAATCGATTTTAAGTATTTTCTGCTGAATGAAAACACTTTTGAAGCTTTTAAAATTCATTTTAAGAGTGTTTTCTACTGAAGGAAAACATTTTTGAAGCCTGTAATCGCATTTTGAATCGATTTTAAACTTTTTCTGCTAACGAAACGCTTTTGAAGCCTTCAGATGGTATTTGAAATCAATTTTAAGCGTTTTCTGCTGAATGAAAACACTTTTGAAGCAGGCGAATGGTATTAGAATCAATTTTAAGCTTGTTTTGCCGAATGAAAGCACTTTTAGAAGACTTGGGATGACATTTTAAAGCTTTTTCTTCTGAATGAAGACAGTTTTCAGTCCTTCAGATGGAATTTGAAATCGATTTGAAGCTTTTCCTGCTGAAGGAAAACACATCTTAAAGCATTCAGTTGGTATTTAGAATCGATTTTAAGCTTTTTCAACTGAACGAAAACACTATTGAAGCTTTTAAAATCTATTTTAAGTGTTTTCTAGTGAATGAAAACATTTTTGAAGCCTTGTAATCGCATTTTGAATCGATTTTAAACTTTTTCTGCTCAACGAAAACGCTTTTGATGCCTTCAGATGGTATTTGAAATGAATTTTAAGCGGTTTTTGTTAAATGAAAAACACTTTTGAAACAGTCGGGTGGTATTTAGAATCAATTTAAGTCTTTTTGCTGATGAAAACACTTTTGAAGAATTGGGATGTCATTTAAAGCTTTTTCTTCTGAATGGAGACAGTTTTCAATCCTTCAGATGGAATTTGGAATCGATTTAAAGCTTTTCCTGCTGAAGGAAAACACATCTTAAGCATTCAGGTGGTATTTAGAATCGATTTTAAGTATTTTCTGCTGAACGAAAACACTTTTGAAGCTTTAAAATCGATTTTAAGTGTTTTCTGCTAAATAAAAACACTTTTGAAGTAGGCGGGTGGTATTTAGAATCAATTTTAAGCTCTTTCTGCTGACCGAAAACACCTTTGAAGCCTTTGGATGGTATTTAGATTCGATTTATAACCTTTTTCTGCTGAATGAAAACATTTTCAAGCCTTATGATCGCATTTTGAATCGATTTAACCTTTTTCTGCTGAGCAAAAACGCTTTTGATGCCTACTGGAACGAAAAGCATTGTCGTGGACACACGAACGGTCAGTCATTCGTCACGAACGGTCTATCCGTTCGTCACGAATGCTTTTCGAGCGACTTTCTTTTAAAGCGTTCGTCACAAAACGCTTTCTAGATTTCGACTCATTCGTGACGAACGCTTTAATAGGGAGGCGTTTGTCACGAATGCTTTATGATTTATGACGAATGCCTAAGCGTTCACGACGAACGCTTTGCTTTTAAACGAAAGTTTAAGCGTTCGTGACGAACGCTTTGGCTCTAAAAACGAATGTCTAAGCGTTATGACGAATGTGTGCATTTTTCACGAACGCTTTTCAAATAGGGTCACGCAAATAAATAAAAAACTGTTCGTGAAGAATGACAGAAAAAAAGACTATGTTATTAAAGTGTTCGTTATGTTTACGAAGTAAATTCGAAAATGTCATTGAATATAAAATCTAGTAATGAAAATAATTATCATGTGGAAACTTTATGCTAAAATGCCATACAAAGTAACGACTTAGCCAAACCAAGACGTGAGACATCAAATACTGTGCCATTTCAATTTTTGATGACAATAATCTTATTACTGACTTAAGCACAAATGTATTTCAAATTTCAAACGAAGACCAAATTAATTTTAGAGCTATTTTTAAAGTATGCACAAGGAGAATTACACACACCATATTGTCTCCACCGTGAAATTAGAATTCAATTTTTCCGGCTGACACTTGAAAAAAGCGCCCGAATTCTGTTGTTCCAAGGTAAAAGTCCGTGGGGATGGTTTTGGAGTGCAATTTTTAAATATTGAATTTCGAGTTGGGATGAAATCAAAGTCATTCTCCCAGTGGGGCTGAAATTCGAGGATATTTTCCCACCGGGTCTGTGACACAGGGGTGTGTTGGATTTTACTCAAGTAATGGAGCGTATCGAAAAGTGAGCAACAACTGTAGATAATTGAAAAAGGGCCCTCTCGGTGGATGCTTTCCAACATTATTACTTACTAAAGTTTACTTGTATAGTTCAATCTCAGTTCAATCCATAAGTCTTTAAATTTAACCACTCTTTACTTTAGATCTGGCCCTTGGTTGGAAGGTGTAAAAAGGGAAGCGAGTATACCTCCCCCGATACCATCCTGATCAGAAGAGGCTTTTATAATATGCATTTGCTTTCTTTTTCAGTGAAGATTTATGAAATAAATAAAAGAACTTTCTAAATTCAAGGCAGTCATTACGAGTACAAATTTTGGTATCAAAAAGAACTTGTTAGGTCTATCGAAAGTATAGATTTTAAAGTAAGTACTGAAAGATTGTAGAAATTATCAGTTCCCACTACGCATATTTCGATATTTTATTAATCTATACTTACTATACTATACTATAGAATGGGCAATTGAATTTGTTAATTACATTTTGTAAAGGTCTAAATCGTTAATTAGTTACGGCAGCTCAAAAATATTGTTCAAAATTACCTTAAATGTGGGTTAATTTACGCCGTTTTCGTTTGACATGGTTAGTGAATTTCAAAGACAAATCGAGTGACAATTTTCAAATCAAGATAGACACTTCACCACAGCAGTATTTAAGCTTAACCATTATGGGCAGTATCTCAAAAACAAAATGGAGTATGCGACATACGAGTTCGAATCTTGGAAAGATAATCGATAAAAAGGCCGAAAGATTTCTTAAATTTGATTTTCATAAATAAGCGCTGACTTTAATAACTCCCGTCTCGAACATATTAAAGATCGTCATCACCACGGGCGAGTCAAATACAGGTATCTACTTATAAATAAAGTTTTAAAGAAAGAAATGTTTCCCTTTTTTACATGTCTCAGTACTTTGTCTTTATTTAGTGGAAAATGACTTTTATAGGCTCACTCCTTTTCTCTTGGTTTCTCTATTTAGCAACATGTTGGGGAGAAATGACCATAATCAGATGATGCTTGATTATCATTTTTTATTTGAATTTGATACATTTACCCATGTCAAGCTCATCATTTATCGAAGTACACTTTGTAGCGTATTTCATTGCGCTCACTCCCAGTTCTGCTCTTTGCAAAGAAAAAGAAGACAATGCAGTGTCATTTATGAAGATCAAATAAGCCGCCACTGAGCAACATTTTTTTCTCCTTTTTTTGCAACATTCAAAAGAAAAAGAAGACATTCCAATGTTTATTACGTGATATAAATTTCCCACGCTCTTAGAAACGTGCTTCACTATCTTTCTCTGATTTTCAGTTTTATTGTGGAAAATGAAGGATTGCAATTGAGTACTTGCGTACTTGTTGAGGCGTGCAAAGTTTTCGAAGAATCACGAAATTTACAACATTTACTTTCGCGAGCATATACTTCTAGAACTGGATTGAAAACTTATGTCTTTTGACTTATGAGACTTTAACAGGCTAAAAAGTGCCATAAATCTTACATTTTATTTTAAGTTAGACGTTACAGATTTTTTATTTTGTCAAGAATTTTCAAGAATTTGTGAAAATCGCGAAAGTTTCTGCCAGTGAAAGTCTGCGAGTCTGTACGCCTAAAGTAGTATTTGGTTGTCTTAAAACAATCAAAAAAGCTTATAAAACAGAAAGTTTGCAAATAAATAACAGTTTGTATTAAATAAGAAAAATTCTACATAGTACCTTTTCGCAAGTCCCTTACTTTTCGGGTGAAAAATCTTAGGGTTTAATTTAGTGGAGGAAAAACAATAGCTGATTCACAGACCCTATAGATATACTTCCTGTAAGAAGCTTTTTTCGTTTGAGAATAATAGAAGCCTAGGCCAAAGCTTCGACGGGAAAAATTGGCTCACCTTAGAACATTCAAAAAATTTTTACTTTAGTAGTTTTGGAAATAAGTGTTTCTACCCAGAGGGAGAACCACTCATTTCACCTCATTTTGATGAAATTATATAAAAGTGCAAAAAGGTCGTGGGAGGTTAAAAATGGAATGAAATGCAAGTTTTGGTTGGGGATAAAAATATCGCGGAAAGCTTCGTCGGTAGAAGTAAGAACGGGTTGGAATCTCCTAATTACTTACTTCCATACGTAACAAAAAGGGTTCTTCAAAAAGCATACGTGAGGGAGGGAGTCAATCAAGAGATGTATGTATCGCTTGCAAATTTTTTAAAACTTTCTTTTTTCAGTTTTTTTTAAAGCCTTTATATGTATATAGTTAACTTAACTTACACCCGACTTACACTAGTTTCTTCAAAGTTTCAGCCCAAATATAAACTGGAATAAAGAGGGCTTTATTAAAGAGAACGTTTTTAAAATACATATTTATTAAACAGAGGGGTAAAAGGAAACAGCTAGGTAAAAATATCAACAAAACTAATTTTATAAGTTTCGAAGTTGCTCGAAATTAATTGATTGACAAGCTCTTGCAACATTTTCTACTCTCGAAAGAAGACATTACAGTGTCACAAAAAAGAGATCCCCCAAAGCCGTGATCTTGGTAAACCTTAGAGAGACTGACTGGGGTGACCCAGCCCTTAAGGCACGTGTCATACCCAGCGCCCATATTTTTGCCGAAGTACCCCCCCCCCCACCGGGGGTTCAATCATACTAAGAAAATAACAGCCGAAATACTGCTCAAGTCTGTATTCAGTTCATTTGCGAGACAAATTTTTTGCAGTGCTCGTATCTCATCTTGCTGAAACGTATCTTCGGCTTGTCTTTAAAAAAAATCTCTTTATACTCTTACTCTATCTTCAAACGAGAACGATTGACTCATGACTATGCTTCTTGCCTTGGTGCTTCAACGATTTGTCTTTCTAAGGAAAAAGATAAGAGTGTATAGTTTGTTACGACACTTAATGTCGGACGGAAAAATACGTACAAATTGATAGATCGGCTCGTTTAAGAAAAACATCACAAGATGCATGATTTTAATCTCGCTTTTCATGTCAGATCGACGCATGATAGAATTGATATTTTATACTTTTCGGTTGTAGAAAGTCGATTAAGAAGACCTTTTAACCTTTTAGAGATGAAGTTAAGAATCATCACTTTTTGTAATACCCCCTCAAGAACAACAACAACCTCCTTTGACCTAAATAAAAGCTCGACACGGCAACTTAAAAGTCGAAGAGACGCTAACCGAAATATCGAAATATTCAACTGGGAGATAATGAATCCTACAATGTAGTACTTCACCTTGATAACTTAACACGATATAAACTTCTAACCATACCAATGTTTTTTTTTCTCAAACCAGTAATTTGTACTTACAAGCACTGTCTCAAATTTTTTAAATCTAAATATTGTATATCATGCTGAAAAAAGAGACTAAACAAATTAGTCCCCGATCGGCAGCCCTCTCTTATCCCCCCATATACATCATACCATGTTCTCGTTACGATCAAGAAAATCGCCTAAATTTGTTCATTGTAATATTTTTTAAATATAAAAACATAAAATGAGTCACGCAAATTTTCATCCAATTACAAATCAGGCTGAAACTTTGATCACACCTAAAAAGAATCTGGAATCAAGCAAATGTAACACCCCTTCTCACAGATCTGGTAGAATTTTTCAGCCTGGGGTGGGAGGGGGTAAAAAACGGACAAAAACTTGATGGGGATGATACTAACATGTACATATTTCAGAAAGTAGAAGTCTATATAGAGCCAATGTTCCTTGTTTTCATTGAGTGTTGTTACGACTTGTAATCTGTCAAGAAAAACACACATCTTTAATGAATATTTTGCCCTTACAGACATTTTCAACATTCCCAGAAAATATATATTTGTCAGAAAATTCAGTGGGGATAGAGAAAAATAGCACACAAGTTTAAGCAAGGATTTTTTTATTTGATTATTTTCAACGGGGACAAAAATTAGAGTCTAATTTTCCACTGGGAACGATATTTCGGCCAAGGGGTCTCAGAGGGTCGGTGAGAAGGGGGTGTAATGTAGGTAAGGAACAGAAGCCCTAATCACTCCAAACTCCCGAGGGCATTTTTTTTCGTAACGAATTGCCATCATACAGTAATAAAAATCAAGAAACATTTGTCCAAGTAATAAGAATTAAGATTATATTTTTTGAGTGTATTAAAATTCAGAGTTATGCAAAGAATGGTTTGGATTTGATTCACCGCTAGATACTTTAACCCTTTTCAATTCAAAACTCCCTTTAATTACAAATTACATTCAGTACACTCCTGTTTCAGTGACAAGTCAAAAGTTGACTATCAGTAGGGATAAATTGAGGTGCTGGACGCGATGAGTCTAAAAGAGAACTTCCTGGTTTATACAAGTGAGGTTTGAAATTCTATTGTCCCTACAATCACCCTCGAAATATGAGATTTTAGTGTATTTTAACGTTTTTCAGAATTTAAAGTTCGGGCGAGAATTGCTATTTTAGCACTTCGACTTTCTTCCATTGAATATCTCGATTTAGAGGGGTTTGATGGCTTCTAGGCTATATTCCAAGCCTCATTCGAGCAAATTTGAGCTTTTAAATCCTGAGATCCTAAGGTCCTAAGTCCTAAGTCTCGTGTTAAAACTCTACTTTCCAACTGTATTAAAGATCAATTGTGGTGTTCAAAATTACACCGGGAACTCCCCTTTGTCTCAAATATTTAGTGGATGATTGTAGTTTGAAATTCAAGTAAATTTTTGTTTCTTCGTTTCTGTGATAAAGGGATGTTTAATTCCAACAAAATTATATTCCCTGTTCGCTTTATCGAGATCTAACTAGTGAAAGGCTCGTGTGATAAAACAAATTATGAAATATTTATTTCGCTTCCAGGCAAATGACTTTGTGCTGGAGCTCCTGATTATATAATTGTAACAAACAACAAAGCAACTGTGACGAACGCTTTAAACATAGTCTACCTCTTTTTGTCATTCGCCACGAACGCCTTTGAACCAAACCATTCGTCACGAACGGTTTGGATTTGACCCTATTTGAAAAGCGTTCGTGAAAAATGCACAAGCATTCGTCATGAACGCTTAGACATTCGTTTAAAAGCAAAGCGTTCGTCGTGAACGCTTAGGCATTCGTCATAAATCATAAAGCATTCGTGACAAACGCCTCCCTATTAAAGCGTTCGTCACGAATGAGTCGAAATCTAGAAAGCGTTTGTGACGAACGCTTTAAAAGAAAGTCGCTCGAAAAGCATTCGTGACGAACGGATAGACCGTTCGTGACGAATGACTGACCGTTCGTGTGTCCACGACGAATGCTTTTCGTTCTAATTTGAAATGAATTTTAAGCGTTTTCTGCAGAATGAAAACACTTTTGAAGCAGTCGGGTGGTTTTTAGAATCAATTTTAAGCTTGTTTTGCCGAATGAAAGCACTTTAGAAGACTTGGGATGACATTTTAAAGCTTTTTCTGCTGAATGAAGACAGTTTTCAATCCTTCAGATGGAATTTGGAATCGATTTGAAGCTTTTCCTGCTGAAGGAAAACACATAAGCATTCAAGTGGTATTTAGAATCGATTTTAAGCTTTTTCAGCTTAACGAAAACACTTTTGAAGCATTGCTAATCTAAATGAAAGTAGCATTAAAAGATTAAACACACATTTTTTGCAAAGTGAGGACCTCAGTTTTGATCGAAATTCAAATTGAAAATTTCCTTGATTTTGCATTGTAACTTTGACACACTGCAAAGTGAGGACCTGAAGTCATTTTGTATTTTTACCGACATCTTTCAAACAGGAATAATTAATAATGATTAAAATGTCAATACTTACATCCAGAATATATTTACGATTTTTAGAGCTTCTGTAATATTTGAAACACAAGAACTTTACCAAAATTTTAGTAAATTACCATGAATTTTGAATGATCAAGATGATTTATGGTTGGTTAAATTTGTAATTGTTTTTAAGTCAACATGTAAGATGTTCCTAGCATGATAAAATTATCTTAGAAAAGACAATGGGAACGCGAATCTAAATGAAAGTAGCCATAAAAGATTAAACACACATTTTTTGCAAAGTGAGGACCTTACTTTTGATCGAAATTCAGATCGAAAATTTCATTGACTTTGCATTGTTTTTTTGACACACTACAAAGTGAGGACCTGAAATTATTTTGCATTTTTACTTTAAGGTATACATGGTGAATAAATTTCTGACTTTCAGAGCTGCTGTAATGTTTGAAACGCAAGAATTCTATCTAAATTTTAGTGAAATACTATTAATCTTAAATTATCAAGATGGCTTGTGGTGGTTAAAGTTGTAATTGTTTTTAAGTCAACATTTAAGATGTTCCTAGCGTGATAAAATTATATTAGAATGACAATGGCATTGCCAATCTAACTGAAAGTTATGCTTTAAAAGATTAAAACACACCTTTTTGCAAAGTGAGGACCTCACTTTTGATCGAAATTCAAATTGAAATTTCCTTGATTTTGCATTGTAACTTTGACACACTACAAAGTGAGGACCTGAAGTCATTTTGTATTTTTACCTACATCTTTCAAACAGGAATAAGTAATAATGATTAAATGTCAATAATTACATCCAGAATATATTTACGATTTTTAGAGCTTCTGTAATATTTGAAACACAAGAACTTTACCAAATTTTAGTAAAATACCATGAATTTTGAATGATCAAGATGATTTATGGTTGGTTAAAGTTGTAATTGTTTTAAGTCAACATGTAAGATGTCCTAGCATGATAAAATCATCTTAGAAAAGATGATGGCAACGCGAATCTAAATGAAAGTAGCCATAAAAGATTAAATACAGATTTTTTGCAAAGTGAGGACCTCAGTTTTGATCGAAATTCAGATTGAAAATTTCCTTGATTTTGCATTGTAACTTTGACACACTACAAATTGAGGAACTGAAAATATTGAATTTTCACCTGAGGTTCTGTAATGTTTGAAAACCCAAGAATTTTATCTAAATTTTAGTAAAATACCATTAATTTTGAATGATCAAGAAAGCTTGTGGTTGGTTAAAGTTGTAATAGTTTTTAAGTCAACATGTCCTTATGTTCGTTTTTCGAGATTTTTTTTGACTTGTGTTATCTTTCTGTTGGTCTGATTACGTGCATTGACATACTCGGTTCTACATATTTCTTCTCTGTTCGTACCGTACCGTTGATCTCTGATAGCCTTTTGGACTTGCTGATTTATTGCAATTTTCCTCTTTTTTTCCATAAAATGTTTTTCTGTTCAGACGAGGAGAAAATTACCCAGAAGCACCTGTAAGTCGTCAAACTGACTTTACCAGACCCCGGACTTTGGGCCCGCCCGAACGCTGCATCCACTCCACTGGGTTCTAAATTGTTCCTGGGCCTTCCCAAAGTGTGCCCTGACCCGTGGCAACCTTTCATTTCGTCTTAAAAGTCGGCCAAAAATACCCAAAAAGGTGATTTCGGGCTATCGGGTTCATCCGAACGCGTGCCAATCGAGCTCAAATTTTGAGGGAGTCTTCAGGGTGACGAGGGAAAGTTCCCTGCCAAATTTGGAGTTTATACCATTTCTAGTTGGCTCAGAATTCACGCGTTCGGGGTGAACTCGATAGCCCGAAATCGCTTTTTTGGGTACTTTTGGCCGATTTTTGCCGACTTTAAAATACTAAACTAAAATCTGTAAAATCTGTAAAATCTGCTTTATTATAATTAAACCTCTCGGTTAAGACTTTCGGTTCGAAAAAGCATTCACATAAAAAAGAAAGCACACTGTGGTCACTCTTGTCTAGAGGAGCTAGGTATTGGATGTCATTGACTTGGTGTTCTTCATTTGTTAGTATCAGATCTATTAATGATGTTTTAATTCTATTCTATTCTAATTTTTAATTTCTATTAATGAAAGTTTTCCCGATAACTTGTTTTCCGAAAATAATCCGAAATAGGATTTAAACTTAGTAGTCTTAACGACGACGACCACCAGCGGGAAAAAAATCGCGGAAGGGATTTGAAGGGTCCCCTTGGCTGACCAATAAGTAAAGTTATTGAGACGAGAAAATTTAGCTCCTATGAGAGTTGTGAGGTGTGATTTACGAATTTTATAACAAAGTACGACAAATTCATTGACTCAATCAACTACAAATTGTTAAATGATTTAAAGCCTCAATCCGATAGCGCCTTAAGTCTGTATTTACACGTCCATTTTTTCCAGATCACTTACAGACGGCTCAAAAATAAAACGTAACAAAAAACCAAAAATTTTTTTGTTTAAAAAACCTGAATTTGCTTTTTGCTAGAAACGACCGTGTGCGGCCAAAATTAAGGTCTTTAAAAACCGACCCAGGAAAGAATTGTCTAAAAATCTATCATTATGGCTCGCCTGGTGTAATTTTTCGATAATATTTGCCTTGTTAAGGACAAACTTTTTGAAGTTTATCATAAATTTCGTATTTCCTTAAATTTTAGACCCTTGCAGAGCACCTCCTCTCTCATCGAGCCTTAGCGGTGCAATTTCAGATTAATGTCTGATTAATTCGCACAAAAGATTTTTTTTTAAGTTTATTGAAGCATAATGTCCCTGCCGTATTATGAAAGAGAAATCTCTAAAGATTGATGTTTATTCTTTACCAGACAGTGACTTATGCCCTGAGGATGAAAATGCTTCCTGACTAGTGGAAAAACCCCACAAATATCCTTTAAGAAGTTTGATTTAAAATCTCTAAAAATTACTTCTGACTACATCGCAACAAACTCGTGCTCAACCCTCCATTATACACCAAATCAGACTGTCACTAATAATTAACATTTACTCAAGTCCTCAGATTGCATGTTTGTACACACGAATTTTCTGAAATCCGGGAAGTCCTCACTTTAACGGGTACTTATAAACGAAAAAATAGACACAGGTCCTTGGTATAACGGATTTTTGAATTAAAAGATAGGGGTGTGTTATTAGGGCTGTTTTACGTATTAGTGTCTACTCTAACCCCACCTAAAATTTTATTACCGTGGGTTGCATTAATTTAAAGATATAGACTTTTTTGTGTAGGTCCTCACTTTAACGGGTTGCGAATGAGGTCCTCACTATGGACTTTTCGTGTGCTATGGTGTGTGTGTGTGTGTGTGTGTGTGTGTGTGTGTGTGTGTGTGTGTGTGTGTGTGTGTGTGTGTGTTGTAAAGCATCGTGTATCTTGTGAGAAGAGGAAAAACAACATTGCTGAGCAACAACAGAATGTCGTAGACTACAATCAACTGCAAGTTATAATACAACAATTAGTTCGCAACGAAATGCAACCAGTTATACAACAAGCTGAGAATCGCGCCAAACAGGCACTCGATCAAGCAACAGCTAGTACTTCGACAAAATTTTTCAAAATTAAAAGCTAAATTGGATAAGCAGAGATTAAATGACAACATCACATTTACGAAAGCTGGCCACACCGACCAATTCAAACACAATCAACAAGTGTTGGAGGTTATTGACGACACGTTAGAAGCCATGGAATCCGCCGACGTACAAGCAATGAAAGATCATCTAGAAAAAGGTAGGAATTTGATTCTAACCAGGGTGAAGCATTTGAGAATCGCTGATACATACGGCTGGTTCACTGTGAAAGAATTTAAGGCTAACGAACTGACATCAGGGGAGGCAGAAGAAGAAAGACTGAAGAGAGCTATAATAAACGCGGAATCAGTAAAAACTAAACTTTTCAAAAAGGCCAGGTTCGATGACGACAAAGAAAAGCCCAAATCAAAACAAGACTCAAAATATAGAATGGACGATATAGTTTGTCACGGATGTAGGAGAGTCGGCCATTATTTATCACATTGCCCCTTTACCTCAGCTTCTACAACCACATCGCAAATACCCTCGATTGCCTACTCGACAACAAGGTCTTCGTCTACTAATAAAAATCCTTCTTCAACAAATACCAGGAGTAAATCCGGTTAAAAAACTATATAATTGAGTTACGACATTACAAAAAAGACAATTTATTCGTGTTATTAATTTTAAAAAACAATTTCCTCACCCTCGCAATCTGCTGAATTTATAGACTATAATAATATATTTTTATCATATGACTAACGTTGTGTTCTTAAATTGCCATCATAAGCCCATTATTCGTGTTTATGATTTTTAAGAATGTCATTGATATATAATTTATGCCTTTGTATTGGCTAATGAACGCATGACAATTCGTCGAATGAGATATTTTACCTTGATCAAATTTGTTTTTATTTTACTTTCTTTCTTTTTTCGACTTTTCGCATTTTTGAAAAGTTTTTTCTTACTTTGCCACTCCAGAGAGATTTTGGGAATTTGATCAATCTACCGAAAGTCTATCTGTCGCCGGAAGAATTCAGGAATTTTCAAACTTCTGGGAAAATGAATTGAAAGCGTCGAATTTCGCCCTCGGTATCGTGCGGGAAGGCTACAAAATACCATTTGAATCGGATCCTTCTCCATTTTTCGCCAAAAACAACACATCTAGCTTAAAGAATCGAGAGTTTGTCAAAGATAGTATTGAAAAGCTTTTAGAAAACGGTTGTATTGAAAAAGTGACAGAGCCACCTTATTGCATCAATCCGCTGACCGTTGCAGAAAGGAATTCCAAACTTAGGCTAGTACTAGATCTCAGGCACGTAAACAAACACATTCAGCCAAACAAATTCACATACGAAAATATAAAACAGGTTTCTGAGATGATTAATAAAGACGATTTTCTAATTACCTTTGACCTCAAAAGTGGGTATCATCACGTACCAATTAACTTAAGATTTCAGACTTTTCTAGGATTCGCTTGGGAATTTGACAGCGAAATGCAATTTTTTGTATTTAAAGTTTTACCTTTTGGTTTGAATATCGCATGCTTAGTCTTTACAAAGCTTGTGCGTCAATTAGTCAAGAGATGGCGTTCAAAAGGAATAAAATGTGCTATGTATTTAGACGACGGTATCGTAGGGGACAATTCATACTTCTCTTTAATACAAACAAGGGACCTGATGCTCAACGATATGCGATCCGCTCTAACAGTTAATTTCGAAAAATCTAGCCCTGAACCAGAGAAAAAAAACATGGTTAGGATTCATTATAGACACAGAAAACATGAATTTTGAAGTTCCAACACCAAAAATCCAAAAAGTGCTCAAGCTAATTTCAGAGGCGTTAAATAGTGAATTCTTATCGGCAAGAAAAATTTCCAGAATAGCAGGCAATCTCATTGCTATGGCACCAGCTATCGGTCCGATCGTTTATTTATTCACAAAACAAATTTACAAATTTGTCGAATCAAGTTTTTCCTGGGACAAAAAGCGTCTTTTGAGTCTTAACCCTATTCATCCTAGGCTTTTAGGGGCGGTTCAGAACTAGGGGGGGGGGGCTTTTCCTGTACCACCCCTTAACTTTTGATCTAGTAGTTCTTTTTGGATGAAATTTGGCACACAAAATCCTTTTCACGTAAGGTAACTTCTGACAAAAATCTTTTTCGATGACATCACTTATCATGCCCAAAGTGAGCAAAAACTGAAAATTTCCTTTGTTCTTATAAATAGCTATTGTATTCTAACAAAGGCTTTAGAAAAAGCTGTCTGAGTTTAAAATGCTTATTTCATCCTAAATATTCAATAAATTATGGTTTAAATGATATATTTGACATCAAAAATAAATTTGTATTAGAAAAGTGTCAATTTTTGTGACACCTTACTGTCAGAAATGTCATCATGCTCAAGGTGTGAAAATATTTAGGAGTCAATTTTTTTTTTATTTTGAAGCTAAATAAAAGTTAGGAATTTACAGAAAATTTCACAGCAAAATCTCTATTATTTCAGAAACTATTACTAATAGTTTGACCTCCGAACAGAAAGAGCCCCCCCCCCCTCCTAGTCCGAATAGGGTTAACGTTTTACAAGAACTCGAATTTTGGTACAACAATTTAGAAAAAGTAAAAACTTTCAGAATAAAAACGAAACTTGAGATCACCAGAATTATTTTTTCGGACGCAAGCGGTACCGGTTACGGAGGTTACGTCGTACAAAAGTTTGGAAATATTATAGCAAAAGGAGATTTCGACCAGACCGAAAGGGAAACAAGTTCGACATTTCGTGAGCTAACAGCAGTTAAATACATTTTGCTATATTTTCCTCAATTACTCGAAAACGAGACAGTGGAGTGGTTTACCGACAGCGACAATATCTGTAAAATTATTAATCGAGGTAGTACAAAACAACACTTACAAAACATTGCAATCGATATTTTCAACATTTGTTTACTACACAATATCGAAATTTATCCTACTTGGATCCCTAGAGCGTTAAACGAAACAGCCGATATAATTTCAAAATCGATCGACACAGATAATTGGTCCATTGACAACGAGACTTTCGATTACATTATTAAAAACTATGGACAAATTACAATCGACAGATTTGCAGATAACCTAAACAAAAAATCCCCTAGATTCAACTCTCGTGAATACTGCCCAGGGACATCAGCAATCAACGCATTTTCATGTCATTGGGGAAAAAATGAGGTTAATTGGCTTTGCCCTCCCATATCACTAGTAGGTAAAACTATTCAGCACTTGAGAAACTGTAAAGGTAAAGGAATATTGCTTGTTCCCTTGTGGCCTTCGTCATACTATTGGCCATTACTGACGTCAAACGGTCTTCAATTTGAACCTTTTGTAAGAATGTTTTTAGTACTAGATCCTTTCTTTGTAAATTATTCCAACACTAAATGCGTTTTTGATGGCTTTGCCAAATTTTATTCCTTAGCCTTGTTCATCGATATGTTAGAGTAAGAAATAACCTATTGAAATAAATACAACTTCTTTGTCATCTAATTCCCTTAACAATTGTATTTTTTCCTGTTTTATGTTGACGACATTTCTCGCTTCATTGGAAGCCTGTTTACCATGATTGCAACCAAGTGGAAGATAAGCTTCCGTGACAATGCCTCCGTGGATCACTGTTTCGGCGTCAATGTCTCCGTACAAACGTATTTAAAGGAGCTCTGCTTTCTCCAACGATTATCAATTTGCATTATCATTTCATGATATGATCACTACAAAGGTAACAAAAAACTATTCATTTTCTTTTTTCCCAACAGATCACGGCGACGCGCCAGGGTTTAGAGAGAAACTACTGAACATTAAGGACAGAAACTTGAAACGAAAAGCTGAAAGCCTTCCGGTACTATTAGAAGCAGCCTATGCAAAATCTACCCTAAGGAAGTACAAGCCAGCCTGGGAGAAATGGTTAATCTGGTCCGACCCCTTTGACGAAGTGATTAGCTGCCCCGCCGATCCGATCTACGTCGCAATTTACATAAACGATCTTACCAATACTTTCGCGACCGAAGGTGCACTAACCGCAGCAATTTTGGGTATCCGTTAGGGCCACTTGAATTCCGGATTTGATTCTCCGACCAATCATCCGCTCGTCAGACTAGCAATCGAAGGCGGTAAACGTATAATAGCAGAAAGGAGATCCCCCTTAAAAAATTGCCACAGAAAGGAGCCCTTGTCCTCAGATCTTATCAAAAAATCTCGTACGGAAATATTCAACCTCTACTAACTTGGTCGATATTCGCTTCCTTATCATGGTCCTTTTAGGATTCGCAGGGTTTTTTAGAATCAGCGAGATACTGAAAATCCAGTTGAAAGAAATAACATTCGATAAGTCTTGCGTAACAGTTTATTTACCTTTTTCAAAAACAGATCAAGTACGCGAAGGTAAAATCGTTTTTATTAGTAAAACAGATACAGAGTGTTGTCCAATCTACTGGCTTCGTAAGTATCTAGCATTGTCCGGGCTAAGACACAAGCCTGAAGCATACTTGATTTGCCATCTATACAAGACGAAAACAGGCCACAACGTGCATAGCCACCGCCCAATATCCTACACGACAGCCCTAACCACATTCAAAGACCATATCTCAAAAATGACCGACCCTACCATATACGGTTTACATTCCTTGAGGTCAGGAGGAGCATCAGAGGCTGCGAACAACGGTATTTCTGATCGTCTTATCTCAAAACATGGTCGACGGTCTTCAAGCACCAGCAGGAACACTTACATAAAAGACAAAGCCGAAACTAGATTTAGAGTTTCACGTTCATTGGGAATTTAAATGCCCATTTATTATATTTAAAGAATATGGTTGTTTTTTCCTCTTTCTTTTTCTCTCTCGTGTTTAATGCAAGCAAATACCAATGAAAAAGTAACTTTATTGTTTTCTATTTTTCTGTTCATTTCGAAAAGGAAAAATAGTCGAGAAACGAAGTTTCCAGCGATTGAAAAAAGCTGGAAAAACAGGTTCTCGACAGTTTTGCACGGAAATGCATTTTAATTATGCATGCACGTCATTATGTAATAATGAGATGCATGCGCTATTCAGCCTTTATATTCTGTTCAAAAAATTGAGAAAATCCTCGCTCTTGCATTCACTCAAAGAAGTTAACTCATGCAAATTCAAACAATTTCGTTTTCTATTTCATGCACTTATCTGGACCAACGTACCAACCGATGCACTTATCCGGACGAACGTACCAATCCATACACTTATCCGGACGAACGTACCAATCGAAAAGACACCGATTCAACATACAAAGAGAACGAAAGATCGGAATGGAAACCCTAGCCACAGAAAGGACAACCAAGGATCAATAACATTGGAACAATCGGACGAGCGCTTCTTCCTGGACTTCAAACAGATGATCTGGCTCAGACAATCAACCACCAAGGAATACAATAGAATATACTAAAAGACGATCGATTACCAAAACAAACGCCGGTCATTGGAGATTGACGATCTTATCAAAATTCACCACCGACAACTTATTATCAAACATGGAATCGTGAATGTGTTTTATCAAGTTGATGAATTTGGTATTCCTTAAACGAAAATTACAAATAGATTGATAACATTTTGAAGCTATGAAGCTCATACCTCGTAAAAACCCATTATAATAATTATAAATTAAATTGATGATCTCTTACATTTGACGGTGAAACACTTGCAGATGGAATAATTTCGTTAGTAAAAAATTTGTACATAAAGGGGAGAAGACCTTTAACCTCCGAAGGTCGGGGTGACGGATGCCATTGGCTCGGAGATAATGTTTCCTCCAGAATAAACAGCCACTGGGGGTTTTACGCTACACGCTTCGTCACAAAAATTCAGTTGTATTTTATTTGAGCTTATCCAACTTGTAATTTTACTACTGATTTTGTTAAACATTTTTTTACTACGAGTGTTAATGCAAGCAAATACCAATGAAAAAGTAACTTTATTGTTTTCTATTTTTCTGTTCATTTCGAAAAGGAAAAATAGTCGAGAATGTTGTCAGGAAATGTGTAGAGCTAACAAGTCGTGTAAATTGTACGATCAAATATGGCAGCCGAGTCGTGATATCTACGAATGCCGTTTTTACAGTAAAAATTATCAAGTCTTAAAAGCGGAAGGCGAGAAATTGGAGCTGATCCCGAGAGTGCAATATTACTCTAAGATGTATAAAGGCCTTACCGGTTGTCTACCATGATGGAAGTGGGCTGGGGCAAGAAAGAAAGGGGAATACCCCCTTGAAGACGGCAGTATGAAATGGTGTTTCAATTTAAAATCATGCCAAGAAGTTTATGACAGAAGTTATTTGAAATCTGGAGAAGGCTGGTACGAAATCAACGTTGAAGGTAAGGTTATAGACTCTTTTCTTTCTATTTATTCTATTCTTGTGGCCGGGAAACTCAAGCGATGAGCATTCCACTTGAAATATTTTGAAGAGGCCTCAAAGGGTGACTTAGACTTATTTTGACGTGATCAGGAACTCCACTCGGAACCTCATACAAGAGTTGAAACTCCCCAGTCGGTTAGTAACTGAGAGCTAAGCATGATGGCTCTTTTCTTCGGGTCCCCTAGATCTTTGTCTGTACACAGACCCAGTATCTACGGCTAATAGACGATGTCGGCTTTCCAAATTCTCCCCGAATGATTACCCATGATGCATTGCGGAAAGAAATTCACGGACGATATTGACTTTCCGCGTAATGCATCATTGGTAATCATTCGGGGAGAATTCGGAAAGCCGATATCGTCTATTTCAAAATTCATTGCCGTAGAGGATCTGTTGTCATTATGTCTTTTCCCATTTTTCAAATCGACCGCTGCGATGAAGTTTTGGTGAGAGAGGGGAGACGACAAGAGAAGTGTTGCTATTTATAAATCATACTTCATCGCAGAGGTCTCCTTACGGGAATTTTTTTATGAAACAGACAATGCGCACAGAGTGTACTACGAAGTGATAAACGTCAGTTCCTAGATCTATTAAGTCCAAAATGGCGTAGATTACGTCACAACTGCAGGCTCATATATCTGTATTTCTCTTGCAGGAGTGATGATTCGACAATTATGCAAAATCTACGATGGAAAAGGATGGACAGTTTTTCAGAAAAGATTAAATCCGCTCAAATATCAATTTCACGAAAAAAATTGGCAGCAATACACAGACGGTAATATCTTTTATTTATTTATAATCTGTGCTGTGCAAGTTTGGATTAGATTTACGACGGTTTTGATTTGTTTTTGATTGACAACTCCGGTGATTTCTAGATTCTAGGCCGGCGATGGACTAGCAAGCGTCTGTCTTTCCTTGGACACAGAAACACGGGAATATTGCTTATAAAGAGTTCTTATAAAAAAATAGAAATTGCCGTCAGAGAGTGGTTTGGAAAGCCATTGTATTCAGCGAACGAAGTGAAGAGCTCATTGTAAGCGTAAACTGTAGCGAAATATGACGGCGTCGTTTACTAGTCTAGGCCGGCGAATTCGAAAATTCGAATTAGAAAGCCAAGTGTATTGATTAGCGTGAATATAACGTAGAAACAAACTTTCTTTTAATATTAGAGTGAATTTGTACCCCTGAAATCAGCATTGGGGCTAATGTTTTCTTCATTCTAAACTAGTACATAGCTTACACTAACATGCCACCGCAGCAATATAATATTTAAAGAATTCTATAATAAATTGTATAATCATAACAATGTCAATTGCAAGATTATAAGAAATGCATGGGGACAAAAAAATAGTAAGTAACTACACGTTTGGTTAAACGAAGAAATAAAAGATTTTCTTTTTTCCTGAAAATAATAACAATAACACTCCATCTAAATAAATAAAAACGATGGCCTAGTTATAATTAAGGTTTCGACGAAGACATGAAAAAATCTAATTAAAAAGAAATGACTCTTATGTTTTGCAAGCTAAAGTTTATTCCACTTAAATTGGCCAGTTGCTTTGAAGTTTTTATAAGATGCTCACACAATTGGTTATTCAAAACAATAGAGATGACGCGTTTTTTAGAAAAATATAATAAAAGTTTTTGTTGGAATAGTTAACGACCAATCCAATGACAAAAACTCTTGTAAAATGTTCATCTTGACCCAAATTGGCATTCATTTTTGATATCATGTGGAAACCATATCAGAGTAATTAGACTACTCGAGTACCTAATAAACGTACAGTAGCGAATAAACGTACAGGGTCGAAAATGGAGGCATGCAAACCTAATTGAAGGATCTTTTTAATGAGGTTAGGGGGTAAATATTGGGTAATTTGCTTTCTTTTGACGAGTAGAATAAACCTCAAAAGTCAAAGATGGATATTTATCATTAGAAACAAAAGTAGGCACTTGAAATTGAGGAAAATTTTTGTTAAAATTAATAAACGTACATGTACGTTTATTAGATACCCGAGAGTATCTTCCTTGAGAGTGGTTTGTACATGGTAGCAAAACAAACTTCCAATTTACATGGAATAGATTTTAAATGTAGGATGGGTTCAAGAAACGAGCTTGTCGAAACAGGTTGACGAGATAAAGCTTTTAATGCTTTAAAGATTGAAACATAAAAAATAATCAGGAATAATTAATTGATTTGATTATTGATTGATTTAATTACTGATTGATTGATTGATTGATTCTCTATTGCTACTTTGCCTAATAAACAATAGTCAAGAGGATACTGCGGATAAAATTTATCAAAAAGTTCTGCGCCATCTTAAATAGGGCGAAATAGAAACCAATCCTAGCTAAGGCCCGGACTCCACTCGCCTACGCTTTGATTGTACTTCTCAAGCAAAATCTTTTATGTTGTTGGTCAAAAGAAAAATAAAGATATGCCATTGTGGTCCATTCAGACGTACAGTCGAGAAAAGTTGAAATGCGCCTAATTTTTTTTAAAGTGCATAGTACTTTTTCATGATGCAATTTTTTTTCCAAACTAAAAGCTGATTTAATCCATTAAGATGATCGCAGCGCAGACAATGAAGAGACGTGCCTTCAGGAAGCTAGACTTTTTGAGTTTATAGCTATATACTTTCACTTTATGGTGTTTCTGTATGACTGTCTGTGTGCCTAGTCTAACCACCGTTAAATGCCTTCGGGAAGGTCCCTCCTAACTTGGAAAGCCAGAATTGGAGCTATTTCACCAAACTACTGAGCGCAAGTTATTACGTAGGCTATCACAACTGAAAAAGTTGAATGTATGCGCCTATACAAACTTTTTTCAGGTTTTCCAAATAGATTTACCACACTGAACAAACAGTGAAAACACTCTAAGTGAGGTAAATCTATTTTGAAGACCAAAAAAAAGTTTGTTTACATCGATTCACATTCAATTTTGGATTCATATGCTACATTCTACTTTTTTGTACTTTGCCGGTATCTTGTTTTACCGTTTCTGTATGACTGTCTGTGTGCCTAGTCTAACCACCGTTAAATGCCTTCGGGAAGGTCCCTCCTAACTTGGAAAGCCAGAATTGGAGCTATTTCACCAAACTACTGGAGCGCAAGTTATTACGTAGGCTATCACATCTGAAAAAGTTGAATGTATGCGCCTATACAAACTTTTTTCAGGTTTTCCAAATAGATTTACCACACTGAACAAACAGTGAAAACACTCTAAGTGAGGTAAATCTATTTTGAAGACCAAAAAAAAAGTTTGTTTACATCGATTCACATTCAATTTTGGATTCATATGCTACATTCTACTTTTTTGTACTTTGCCGGTATCTTGTTTTACCGAGTTAAGAAAGATATTCCCGAGTTACGACCATATAATGGTCTTTAAAGCTTAAGAAGCTCTATAAACAATAAAGGTAGTTATTAATAAAATAACAGACAATATAAATTACAGTTTGATAAGTTTGAACAAAAATATCAACAAAATGTACATTTGAAAACTTGAGCAAATTTCTTTAAAGATTCCCGAAAAAGAATTGAAATCATTGCTGAAATGAAATTCTGACTAAATTACAGTAGTTATTATTCAGTTTTAAAGACAAGAAACAAAATTAGACATACAAAACACTTTTTCCATTCAATGAATCGAATCAGCTCATCATCATAACCAGTCTGCCATTTTGTTTGTTTTGATTTGCAAAAGTAATATTGTAATCCTTGTTATGGTGTAATTATATACTTTTTCTATAATTTGCATTTATAACACTCGCTTCAACTTTTCAATCCTAAATCAAAACTAATGAAATGCAATATATAATAATGGTAATAGCATATAACGTAATATGAAAATGTGTATAACATTTACCGCTGTATAATTTACCGCCATATTTTTGCGGAACACTTAATTGGCCGGAACATACAATACGAACAAACGCGCGCGCAAAGATTCGAGATTCCTGTCCAATATCCTTGCGTGAAGCTATGAAGGCCTCCTCACTCGCTACGCTCGTTGCGGGGGCAAAAAAGAGAAGGAAGCTTTTAAGCCGGTACATAGCGTGTCCCAACGTTCATCTAACGTTGTATGAACCTGGTCAGATGGACCTTATTAATACATCGTTCTGTGTCAGCTGGGTTTCTAAAGGTCAATGTTATAACATTTTCCACCATGACTTCATCGATTTTAGTACAGTATACAAACCCGGTGGGACCACCTACATAGATACCTACAATCATGGTAAAAATATTTGAGAAAAAAGGGAAATTCCCACGAAATCTTACAACCACAAACGATTTGGAAGCGCTCTAAATTAGCTTGGACGGGTGGAGTTTTAACTCTGAGTTTTAACGCTAAGATCAAGACTAAAAGTCCAAGAATGGTTCAATAGGGCTCAGAATATAGCCTGGAAGTCTATAAACGCCTCCCGAATTGAAATATTCGAATAAATTTATCAATTTGCCCAAAAACGACTTCGACTTCGCCCGAACTTTAAATTGCTGAAAACAAGGAATTAGCCAAAATTCCCAATAATATATTTTGGCCGAGATTGTACTAGGAAACAGCCAATAAGACAGGGGTGCGAATCGGAACAACAACGAGTGAAAGTGAAGGACTGGTGTCTAACCTCGTACTTCAAAAGTCGCACGAACCAGATTATCTGGTGTCGAAAAAAGATTTAAATTCGAAATCCTACTTCTTGTTGCATATATGAGCTTTATTGTAAACACGAATCCAACATATTAAACTGATTTGACCAAGGTTAACTTGCTAAATTCTATTTGCGATGCTTCAAACACAATTTCAATTGTTCTCTACTCTATTGTCTTGTTTTAAGGTTTCAAGGAGAGCGATGAGGATTTTTGGCTGGGATTGACAACTCTCAACCTCATGACGCGATCAAAAGAAAATGAGTTGACGATTGGTGCTCTGCAAGAAAATGGTGATTGGTGAGCTTTCTTAGCGGCAATAAAAATCCGGACATTTGTCCGCTTAAAATTATACTTCATGATCTTACGTTATTCTAACGCCGACACAGTTAGAGGGAAGGAGACACTGTGAGAGGGGAGGGTACACTGTGCGAGGGGAGGGGGCACAGTGAGAGGGCACAGTGAGAGGGAAGGGGACACGGTGAGAGGGTAGGGTACACTGTGAGAGGGGAGGGGCACGGTGAGAGGGGAGGGGACACTGTAAGAGGGGAGGGGACACGGCGAGAGAGGAGGGGACACGGTCAGAGGGAAGGGGACACGATGATATAGGAGGGGATAAAGTAGAAGGGATGGGACACAGTCAACATAAAACATATGTCGAGTATAGTTAACTAACTTATCAAAGAATGATCACCTCGCTGTAGTTCAAGTACGTACTTTTTGAGAGTAAAAATTCAGTTAAAACTGCTACAAATGCACAAATACGACAAGTCTCGAATTTTATGGACTTTCAGGCAAAGAATGTGGTATATTCAACGTGGCGAAGGAAGAATTCAGTTTTACGTTGACAGCTGGAAACGAACGGGCGCCAAACTTGCAAGAATTCGATAAAGAGTTTTTGATAAAGATGGGTGATCGAGGCAAATTTGTCACCTTCGATAACAACGCATCGATAAGTAAGAACAGAGTAGCTGGATCTCTTCAATTTGATCTTACAGGGACCAAGAATACGAATTAGATAAAAATTCGAATTACAGAGAGTATTTTATACTACTTTCCTGCCGAGGGGGTCAATATTTTAATTCCAATTATATATGTAAAAAGTTAAATGTATCTTCAAAGAGTGCTCTACCGAAGGAGCATAATATCAAGAAAAGAAAAATAACCAAATTTGCATGTTTACATGTTTCCAATCGTCAGTTTTTTCCAATTATAGAAAGATTCGAATTACAGAGAGTATCTTATACTACTTTCCGGCTGAGGGGGTCAATATTTTAATTCCAATTATAGAAGGATTCAAATTCGACAGTTGACCGCAGGTTCTACATAGCTTGTTGAAATCCACTGCGCACTTCACTGATTCTGAAAACAAAGCTAAGGCGAGACCGATTTAACTTGTTGTTCTACGGACTGATCGTTAGAAAAATATGGGTTGGTCGGTCGGCAAAATAAGAATAAATTTTTCATTTATCAGGGTTGGTAAGGTACCGAGAAAATTTTCCAAAAAGTATCTTGATCAAAAATTCACTTTGTTTTTTATCTTCGGTGAAGATCATAATAAAATTTTAGTGTATGAGAATGCTTTTTATAATTTTTCAATATCTTGAATTCATTTTCAGCTTTATTCAAGTTTAATTGTAAAATATATTGTAGTGGAAATTCGATATCATTATTTTTTTGATTTTAGCAAAAATAGGGTCGGTCGGGCGCGTAGAACAACAAATTAAATTGGTCTCGCCTAATGTACCGTGTTAATTCGATCTTCTATAATCGTGATTTTTCTTTAATTTCTTAGAATTTCGAGCCAAACTCGAATCCAGTCCCTTAGTACGCTTTTTTTAAGATCCTGATAGCATTCACGATCGTTGGTGGATTTTGTAAATTGCGGTGGGGATTCAATTTGGTGGGCGGATACAAATATTCAAAGCCTAGCGAAGTAGCATTACGTGAACGTAGACCTAAAAAAACTTTAATAGATTCATTGATTTAAATAGATTATGCTAGTTTTGACCGGACATTTGATATGGTGGTTGAGAAATTTTAAGAAGCTCTGTTTGGTATATTTTAGTTTGGGGGATTTTGCTAATCTGTGAAATCCGCCAAATTAATCACAGGCCAAAATTAAAACACTAAGATAATACTGATTTATGCGTATAATATAATTGTTTATTATAGATGAATGTATGTCGAATCAAATATTTGCTGCAGGGTGGATGAAAACGAACAGTCGGTGTAAGAGTATGGCTTGGATGTTTTACGCTAATGCGAAACGACCCAGACAAGCGAACTCGAACGGTAAAGGATACTCTTTCGAAGGTTCTTTTATGATGTTTAGAGAAAAGGATCCACCGACGCCGACGACCTAATCTGAATTGATCTACACAAAATGGGCTTTTCCAGAAAAAAACCGTATTCCCCCTGTTGAGGAGGTCCATTTCCGTTCCAAAGGAGTAAGGTTTGATATGTGGCGGAATTCCATAGGGAGATACAAAAGTCTGTCAAAATAACTGGAATTCCATGGGGGTAGCCTTTTAAATCCTACTAAAATTCACAATTCCAGAGGGGTTTAAGCCTGAAATTGCCTGGAATTCCAGGGGGTGCAGCATTTCCAGCCACAAAATGATGGACCTCCTCAACAGGGGGTATACGATTTTTTTCTGGAAAAGCCCAATGGGTTGTTTGAGTAACTTAAAATAGACTTGGTCTTATGCCGAACCAATTTTAATTATATTATAAATTTTCTTCCAAAAATGGCAGTTTGCACGTTTTTATGCATTGCTCTTGAAGTAAAAAAAGTATAATTAAAAGCCCGGTGGGGAGCACTCGATTTCTAAACGACGGCATGTGCCGCCAAAAAGTTATCTTTCATAATCGGACCCTTACAGTGCAGCTGTTGAGCAGTGAAAAGGTAACCTTACAGTGCATTTTACCGAAAGTTTCTGACTCTTACAGTGCAGTTTCATTTCATATCTTATTTTGCTGAAGCCACCTGAAAATGAGCCAGAGATGACGACACAATGTGCAGAACAAATCATCATTGGTGTGAATCAAAACTATAAAGATACATTAAGCGGTCTGCAAACACACCCTTGCAGTGTATCCAGCTAAAAAACGCCCTTGTAGTGCACTCTATCAAAAGTACACCCTCTTACATTGCATTTCGAGGGTCTCGAAAAACCCACCCATGAGGGCGGCACATGCCGTAGGTCGGACCATTTGAGTGCCCCCCTCCTCTCTGGGTAATACCTCGTTGAAAGGATAATCTTAAGCGGATGACTTTAAGACCTCAAAATCTTTTGAAAATTTCGAAAATGAAGATGTTAAAATAAAGATTTTTTCTATTCACTAAAAATTTAATTTTTCTAAAACTTTGAACTTCGCTGATTTCAAAATATGCTTCACATTTTCTATATCTTTTGGAACAAAAATTAAATCCCTTCAAATTAGGTTAAAAATTGCTAAAAATGGTCATAATGGGAAAAATTTCCCTCCCCTTCAATTGAAATACCAACATATTCTGGCCATAATTGTAGTAGTAAAATGTTTTTCAGCAAAATAATCTTAAGAATTTGCTAAGAATACTTCACCAGAGTACACAAAAATTATTTTTAAATGGAACATATCTTAATTTGCACAATAACTTTTTAAAGTTACACATGCTTTTTTTTTAATTGAAGGATTTCACTTTTTTTTTTAATTAAAGCATTGCACTCATAAGCATTTCTAGGCTCAGATATGGCAACTATTTTCCTGCTTTTCGCTTTTTCTGGCTTGTATTTTACAGAGTTTTGGAATTTCCCTGAAATTTCGCTTTGGATACAAGAATTTTTCAGCCTTGTCAATCTCTATAGCTAAGCATCTCCGAGCCTAGCCTGTTAGACGAAAACCGCTTTTTTATCGCGATTTAACAAAGAAAAAATTTGGTTTGTGGGAAGGCACTGGCTACTCCGAGCCAGTCTTTGGATTTTTGTATGCTAATAAAAAAACATGTATATTAGATCATTTTAATCGTACGAGAATAAGGTGACAATATAAATTTCTTTAAACTTTCATATCCCCACAATTTTTCGCTATGGTTGATCAATTCAAGTTCTTTTAGCAAGAAAACAATAATTAAAGAACCCATATTTGAAATTTCAAATTGTCACCTCACAATATGTTGAGGTTTTACTCAGGATCATAAAGGGTTTCTGTGGCTCAAAGATCTCAAACCATCTACACGCTTTTTTTTATAAGAATATACTTTTATAAGAATTTTCATGATGAAATTGACTGAAAAATTAAGAATATCCTAAGAATACCACCATCCATGGAGTTTTGAGACTGAACCTAAGAATGTCCTTTTTAGAGTATTTCACCATTAAATTGCCAACTATTACCCAGGAATGCTAAGAGGTTCAACAAAAGTGAATATTTTGAGTATCTTTGCTTGAGGTATGTATTACACGTTAGATTTTTGGCTTGGATCGGATCTAAATCTAAGAATACCGTAGGAATATTTCAGGATTATTTATTCGAAAAGGTTAAGGCTATTCATGATGAATTGGAAAAACACCATTCTTATATAAAAAGCGTATAACTGGGGCGGGAATTTCGGAAATAAAGTCCAATGTCGGAACAGTGCATTAGTAGAGAAAAATTATAAGCAAAAAATATTCGGTCAGAAATTCAGTATTGGAAAACAATATGCAGAATTTGCGTCAATTTCAACTGAATTCTTGAATTTCAAAGACATTTTTGGTGGCGGGAATTCGGTTCTTGTTTAGACGGGTTTGGTGAAATATCAGGAAGAAATACTGAATAGTTGGAATCCGATTCCCCCTGAAACTCTGTTTTTTCTTCATTCGAAAAACAGATCATCTATAATGCAAAAGATGTACGACTTTCACAACATGAAGACGTCAAATTGGTCAAAATAATTTACCCCCTGAAACCCTCCCCTGATTACCCCCCTTTAACTACTGTGTTCGGTTTGGTACAGGATTATGAAGCCCTACTAAGAAGACCATAGAGAAAATCGAATGGAATATTGTAGAGAGAAGTTGACGTTTTTTTGGCATTTGGCATTACATCCCGGGGAGAGGCAACTGACAGTTTAATGAATTGTTTTTTATGAAATCAATCATAAATATATAATGTAATATTTTTTCAAAACGCAATTACAAAGTCCTCTGTATGAATTTTTGGATCTCGATGTCTTATTTATTATAAGTGGGTAAGGTTCTTTTCCTTCATATGCAGTAGTCTTGAGCAAGATTGTATTGAGTGAGCCTCGCAAAATGAACTTATTTGTTATTGTTTTATTTTCGTTCACTTTGGCGCTTCATCTATTCATACTTGAAGCCACTCATTATTCAATAATCGCATTGCTCGGCCGCCCAACATCATGGGAGGCCGACTATCATTTAGAAGTGGATTACGATACATGTTGTCAGGAAATGTGTAGAACTAACGAATCGTGTAAATCGTACGATCAAATATGGCAGCCGAGCCGTGATATCTACGAATGCCGTTTTTACAATAAAAATTATCAAGTTTTAAAAGCGGAAGGGGAGAAATTGGAGCTGATCCCGAGAGTTCAATATTACTCTAAGATGTACAAAGGCCTTACAGGATGTTTAGAATGGCGGGAGATGGCTGGGGCAAGAAAGAAAGGGGAATACCCCCTTGAAGACGGCAGTATGAAATGGTGCTTCAATTTCAAATCATGCCAAGAAGTTTACGACAGAAGTTATTTACAATCTGGAGAAGGCTGGTACGAAATCAACGTTGAAGGTCAGACTTGTTTAATGTTTTGCTATCTATACAGAATTAAGCAATCATTCGCTATTAAATTCTATTGCATTTTAAATGATTTCATTTACGGTTCTATACTTTTAGGAAACAGAAATATTATTCTCGCATTTTTCTTGCAGGAGTGATGATTCGACAATTATGTAAAATCAACGATGAAAAAGGATGGACAGTTTTTCAGAAAAGATTAAATCCACTCAAATATCAATTTCATAAAAAAACTTGGCAGCAATACACAGACGATAATGTCTATCTAAATTTATCCACCACTGAAAAATTTGATATTAATTTGCAAATATCTAGATAGTTCATTTTTCACTAAGCCAAGTTATTTAGGACTTTTAGGCACTTTCAGGGTCTATGGCCAGGCGGCTTGGTTATCTACGAACAAAGTAGAAACTTGAAATCATGGCGTTCTAAATCTAGACTATATATGATGTAGTTGCATGGAATGAAAAATGGGTTACACTAACTTCGCTTTCAGAGTCAAACTTTTGACGCGTGTTTCGAAGCAAGTTTCAATTGTTCTATACTATATTGTCTTGTTTTAAGGTTTCAAGGAGAGCGAAGATGATTTTTGGTTGGGATTGACAACTCTCAATCTCATGACGCGATCAAAAGAAAATGAGTTGACGATTGGTGTTCAAGCAGAAAATGGCAATTGGTTGGGTAAGATCAAGGACTTGAACAAAAATTTGTTTTTACTTAAGGAGCTTTAAGCTATATTTTGTGACGCTGTTTGATGTTCATTTTAAAACACTGCAATGGCTTCCCGTTCAACGATTTAAAAAAATCTGATTAAAGATGGCAGATATAGATTTTTCTAAGGTTTATAAAGGTCAGCCTGAAAACCTAGGCTTCACATATTCGAAAATATTGCAATGTCGAATAGACGTTAGTGTATAAAACAGAATCCGCGACGTCTAGTTTAAGAGCAGAAAGTTTCGCGAAATCAAAAAGTCGCGAAATTTAGCGAATTTAAGTTTTGCGAAATATGGTTTTAGCCATTCACTTTCGCGAATTCATATCAAATTTACTTTTTTTGGTAACAAAAACTCATAAAACACACAAAAATTTAGCAAACAGTGCAAAACTGAGTAGGAAAGTTTACTTTTCGCGAAAAAAAACTTTCGCGTTTTTCAGGATTAATTTCTTACCTGGCAGAAACTTTCGCGAAAAAGGATCAAAATCGCGAAAAACGTGAAAGTTTCTGCCTGCGAAAGTTTCTGTCCTTAAGTTAAAATAGTTTGTGCTAACGTGAAATGAGCTCGATTGCAAATCGGTTGAAGAAATTTTTGATTTTGAAACTCAGGTAAAGAATTGGGTGAATTTAACGTGGATAGTGAAGACAACGACTTTGCGATGACATCAAAAAATGAACGTTTGCCAAACTTTGACGAGTTCGACAGTGACATTACAGTCAACATGGCTTCGCGAAGTAAATTTATCACTTTTGATAAGGACGCATCACAAGGTATTATTTTATCGGCGAAAAATTTCATCGGGGAAAAATATTCGTGAATAGCACACCGCTATGCATACGTCATAATTATTACTTTTAACATTTGACCGAAATTCAATCCCACAATCCTTTTCATCTTGATTCGTAATGCGTGCAAGTTATTACTATTGTATTGTCAATAATAGTCTGGCTGAAATAGGATTTGACCTTGAAAAAATTTCCGCACTAGGTTTCTTGGTACCGTTAGAAGCGCAAATTGTTTGAAAATACCTCGATTTTCTTTGAAAATATGAAGATCGACCAGACCTTGCCAGACTGAAAAATTATTGGATTGGTTTTGATTTTTGACAAAGACATTGCATTGCTTTATTTCCTCTTTTAGAAGACATTGCAGTGTCTTAAATATCAATAATATGCCCCATCCTTTACACATCATGAGTAGTAAAGCCATTGCCAGAGCCCTGAGGGCACATTTTCTAGTTGAATCAGCTCTTGTTTGAAAATTGATGTCAACACTTGTTGGTTCTGATGATGAGGCTGTAGAAAACATCATCAACCGATCTGAACGTGATTGCCAATGCTGTTGATCCCACCATTGATTTGGCCATGAGCAGATATCCAACACTGTCGAAACTTATGGAAAATTACAAAGATGATCTGAAAACATGCTCACGTACCGCGAAATTATGGTTGCAATATCTGGATTACATGAAAGTTGTCAAGGATTTCATTAGATCAGAAAGGACAGGAGATTGGAACCTTTACCTTTTCACCCTTTCTCGGATGATAAACCTGTTTGCAGCAACCGCTCACATCCATTACGCTAAGATCACAAGGCTACACCTCTAAAATATGCTTGAGCTCAAGACAACTCACATTTGGGTTTACAAGCAGTTTTCAAATGGTTACCACACTGTGAGACGAAGCGATAAATTTTGGGCTGGTTTATGGTCGGATTTGATCATCGAGCAGGTAATGATGCGATCCATCAAAAGCAACGGAGGGCTCACTTGTGGGAGGGGAATCGCCGAGTCAATTTCGGATCAGAAGCATCCACAGATCTGCCGTTATCCACAACGCTATGTCAGCCCTTACCGGTGCATGCCGTAAAACAAGCGAGTAACATGTCAATCTTTCGTTGAGCATAATGAAGCGTGACGATAAAGATTTTGCTACCGTGAAGAATTGGTTTGACAACCACGAACCGTTCGAAAAAACAGAGCCTGAATTGAAGAGTCTCTCGAGTGGGCTGATCGCTGGGCCAGAGATTAACTGTGACGTCACCGAAGCCCCGAAGACGTTGGAAGAGGGATTCACATAAGTCCAACAATATTGTTTAGTCGACTAACTGCTCTTGCACTGGGCGAAATCTTGTCTTTCCATTTTCGAAAGATGTTGAGAAGATCAACTTTCAACAAATTTCCAAAATTTTCGAAAGATGAAATTTCAAATTTGTTGAAAGATATTGGAAGCTCATCTTTCGATGTCTTTCGACTTTAGGAAGATGAACTTCTCTATTTTTCCAAGATTTGGAAAGACGAACTTACAAGTTTGTTGAATTTTGTTGAAAATTCATCTTCCAACAACTTTCTATTTTTCGAAAGACGAACTTCTCTGTATTTCAAAAGTTTTGAAATATGAACTTTCAATTTTTCAAAAAGATGTCGAAAAGTCTTTTATCGACGTCTTTCAACTTTTCGAAAGATGAACTTCTCTGTATTTCAAAAGTTTCGAAATTTGAACTTTCAATTTTTCAAAAAGATGTCTAAAACTCGTATATCGACGTCTTCCAACTTTTCGAAAGGCGAACTTTTACACTTTTACGTTTAATGTTTAATGTTTAATATTTTTTAAATACACGCTTTTTTATAGGAACAATTTTAAAAGAACACGAGTTTGCTGATTTTAATGGGTTTTAATAGATTTTAAGCCATTTTAATTTCTGAAGGAAAAAAACTAATCGTAAGAACATTTAAGCCTAAAAACGAAAGCATCCACCGAAGGAGGACTTCAAAATATCTGTTCTGAAGGCACGTTCCAGCTGGATATGGCGGTCTGTTCTTACCGAACTAAAGAAAAAAGTCTGCTGGAAAAAAGTGGTCTGTTCTACTGAAGATTGGGACCAGCTGGAAAAATATGGTCTGTTCTACTGAAGATTGGGACCAGCTGGAAAAGTATGATCTGTTCTACTGAAGATTGGGACCAGCTGGAAAAATATGATCTGTTCTTATGAAAAAATAGTCTGATATCTTATATTTATAAATAACGTGTCTAAGAATTTCCTATCTGTTCTAAGGGAATTTTAAAAAAGTCCTGAATGTGGTTGCCTGGAGTGGCAGCTGAAAATTCTCCATCTGTTCTACAAAACATCTGGAAATTGTGGATCTGTTCGAACTGTTAGCTGGAAATTAAGTTTCTGTTCTTAAAAGTCCTTCAATGTCAAGCTGGAATTTAGCGATCTGTTCTTATAAGATTTTGTCAGCCCTGGTAGATAAGAACAGTTAACTCGCGTAAAATCAATCGCCTGGTAATTTCGTATCTGTTCTGAAAGTTTTTTTACCTCCTAGCTGGAAAAATATAACTGTTCTGAAGTAAAAATTTCTCGCCTGGAAAACGAGGAACTGTTCTTAATTTCGTGGAAATCCTTCCAGCTGGCAAATCAGAACAGATATTTGCAAATTTTAGGTCGGTGGCTGCTTCTGTAAAAACCTCGAAAATTAAGAACAGTCCAGACAGCCCAGCCTGAGCCAAAATTTTCTGGTTCTTCTTATAAAAAAAGCAAAAATATCGACGCTCGTATTTCGACGTCTTTCAACTTGAAAGATGAACTTCTCGGTTTTTCCATGTTGCTGAAAGAAGGACGCGCCAAAACGTTTACGAACCAAAGTCCGCACTGATGATTACCGGGGATCAAAAAGGTAAAAAGACTATTTGAAGCATAATTTTTGACGTTTAAAACACAAGAAGATACTAAAATATCTAAATTTCTTGTAAAATGAAATAGTTCTAAGTGTATTACATACACAGTTTATGGTTAAATACTGTAAATATAATATCCACATCATTGGAAGTATTTTTGCAAACCCCCGGAAAAAAAACTTAGATTATTTTCGAATGTTATGATTTATGATTGCCGGCAAAATTTCTATTTGCAATTTTGAAACTGGAAGCTGTCTGTGGAGTGGAATGCAGTGTGTGTATGTGTGATGAGGAAGACAGCAAACCAAAGCAAAGCCAAAATGCAGTGCAAATGGAAACTTTATTCTAAAGATATGAAATGAGAATCAAAAGATGCTAAGGTGAGCTCCTTTTTATATTATATATTTCTAATTATCAACCACACTTCAATCATACTTTTTGTGTCCCAGTCTGGACACAAAAAGTATGATTGAAGTGTGGTATGTGTCTGTATGACTATACAGACACATAGACATGGCTACACCACAGCTTTTCAAAGCTATGGGCAGTTCCAGTTATAGTCTGTTAACCCCCAGTGGACGATGTGGATTTCCCACAACAATTTACTTTTGAGAAACTTCTGGCAGTGTAGACCTAAAGCTCTAAAACACCATCTAATAACATGAAAACCAGAATATGATTCTTCAATGGGAATCAAAACTATAAAGTGCACTTACAAACATCAATTTGTCAGATCAAACAAAATTAATAACCGCACTGTCATCATTGACAATAAAACAAACGATTTTCTGTCAAGAGCCTTGTAAACATTCCAACAACTTCCATCGAAATGATCTATCACAGCTCAGTCTACCATTTTAGCGCGGTCCGAGGATTGAGCCGAGAACTCTCGCAGAGCGCCCGAGCTCCCGCGCGGCGCGCACCGCGGGATGAAAAACTTCAATCTGTCAATCATTTTCTCAAGCGAAGAGTACGCGAAGCGATTCTAGCTTTACGATAGTGCCGCGGATCATCAATGGATAGTATTCAATTATCATTATCCCTTTATTTTCATTACTAGAACTTTTGCAAAAAAAAGGAAAAATAGAAAAGTTGTATTTTTTACTGCTCTATTCACATACTGAATTTGAAAGATCTTCTATGTGGCGTTTTTTTGCAAACTTCAAAAAACTGATTTTTGTCCTGCCTTTGCGGGATTTTGGTCCAAGTGCTTGAGTGCAGCATAGGGTACAAAGTCCAAACACGCGTTTCCCGTAATTTTTGTATGAAGAGTTAGGTCTATACTGTCTGGGTATTAGCCTCCAGGGGAAGGCACTTAGGCAAAATTGGGTATGTTTCGCTGCTGGTCTGGTAACAGGGTCCCATTTTTAGGCTCCATAGCCATCAGACGGCTGGCCAATTAATCAGAAAAATTTCAAAACAAATGAACTACACAGCTCTGCTAGTAGTTGTACTCTACCATTTTTGTTTGGGTGGAGACAAAACGCAGAACGGCGGAATGCCGGAATGCCGGAACCGGAATAGGTGTTCCGGCCGGAATAGCTATTCCGCGGAATATGATTTTTTTTAATTTTTTTTATTTTTTGTATTAGCTATTCCGCGGAATATGATTTTTTATTATAATAATAATCTTTCTCTTTTATCACCCCTGAGGGTATATCTATGTACATAATCATCCATAATCACCCATTACCACCCATAATCACCCATAATCACCTATAATCAGCAATTGGCTACCTCATTGGCTGTTTTTTCGTATATAAAGGAATGCACTCGTGCACTCGCTTGTGAAGTCATTCTAATACACCTTTCCCGGGGTGTTGTTTGGGATTTTATGTTTGAGTGTTTCCCTTAGATATAAATAAGATAGAACTAGATTAATTATACCTCACGGAAAATTTGACCGGCTAAAAACGCCGTACGACCCGGCAATCGTCCGTACGGGGACGTCCTGCAGCGTACCTTGCGCGGCCCGTAGCCCGGCGTCCGGTAACAGTGGAGTGATGAAATTTGGCATGCTCCCCCCCCCTTCGATATGCTTGACGTCTCCAGAAAGTTTCAAGTCGTGAGACCAACCCAGTCCGGCGCTAGGGGAATGGGTTATTCACCGTCCCGTACGGGTCCTTTACGGTCTCTTAGCGCCCATCCGTCAACTTTTCAGGACTTCAGACCTATTTTTTCAGAATCTGCACCCAAAAAAACATGAAACATCAAAACCTGGATAAAAATTTTAAAGGTGACTTTGACCCGCTTCGATCTGGGGATCCCTAGTGCGTGATACAAACGCATTTAACCACTGGACCAACATCTAGCTGTGCTCTAATGAAATTTTTCAGCGATGTCATACCTTCGTTAGCTTGACTTGGCCCAGATGGAAAAAAATATATAATCATATTCCGCGGAATACAAAATATAAAAAAAAAATCATTATTCCGCGGAATAGCTATTCCGGCCGGAACAGCTATTCCGGTTCCGGCATTCCGTCGTTCCGCCGTTCAGCGTTTTGTCTATACCCTTTTTGTTTTGATTTAATGTTGTATTTTAATGAACAACCAGCCAGGTCAATCATTCGAGAGCTATGCATGTTAGCCTCCACTGATGCAAGTTGCCCAATCCAATCTCACGGTATATGACAGGTTCCCAAAAATTTAGATTTTTGATTATTTTGGACAATCTTCAGGGTGGAAATCAGAAAATCTTTTAATTTTTCATCTAACTTTTATTAATTTTTGCCACTTTTCAGGGTGAAAATGGGAAAAATTTTCAATTTTTCGTTCTGACAGAGTCCCAATTTTGCCGAAAATTCATATCTGACATAGGGTCCACTTTTCAAACTCCAACCGCACATCCCTGTCGGCTGTCTAGATCAGTGCCCCACCCCCTAGGTGAAAGCCTCCTTTTCAAAAGTTTTCCACCAAGGACGTTTTAATACCAATTTTTTATCTATTATAATGTGTTATGTATATAGGAATTCTTCTTGATAATCAACCAAGTAAAGCAGCTAGTACAAGACATGTCATTTAAATTCCTTTTCGTAAGAAGCTGGCAACATCATCACACATACCGTGAGTGGTCCTAAATCCGACAACCCTGCCTAAATCCGACGTGGTCTTTCAAAGATACAAACTAAAATGAAAACTATATACATATTCCTGCTCGGTATATGCGCGCGACCAATCACGGTATACACTTAGTACTACCCTTGAAAGTAGGTTTTCGATTGATACAGTGACAGATAAAAAGAATATAATCAGATAAAATAATATCTGGTCCCTTTAGAACCTTTGAATTTTTTCATCTTTCAATAGGAGATTACAACATTTTAGGAAATATTTTAGATAATAAATTTCTCTGACAACCCGCAAACCGATTTTAAGATTTTTGTAAGGAAATCAAATTCACATAACACACCACCAGGTACCAACTGATATGATGTCTTGTACTAACTGCTTGATCCCCCTGGACCAAAGCCGGTCACTTAAATTGTTTTAACTAGTTGTCTTTCCATTTTCAGGAGATAAAATCAAAGTTGGTTGGTTGGAATGCAAGCTGTCAGATCATTTTATTTTGGAAAATTCTTATTCTGACTTTCCTGTTAGAATTAATGAAGATTTTGTCATAACATGGTTGAAGTAAAAAATGATGTTAAATTAAACTCAACGTGGAATATCAAATGATAACATAGCTGAAGGTAGGCCTTTTAGACATAGTTTTTTAGTCTAAAAACAAAGAAATGTTGACGTTTTTGTTTTTTCTATGGAACTGAAAAAGATGACATGATTAAATACACATTTTTTAATAAGCAACTCCAATTTTCTGGTCAGGCCTAGGGTTACCTAGCATTCTGGTCCATTTTCTGAAAAAATTGCTTTGAATACCCCTAATATTATACCATATTTATGTGTATTGGGTCAAAGGGCTATAGTTTGCCATGGTTAGATCATCTAAAACAGCTGTCACTTTTCGAGATAGTGGAAAAAATTGACAAATTTGAGGCCTCAAGCCTTAGCAGCCTGATTGCTTATAAAAAATGTGTAGAACAAGGAAATTACTTTTTAAACTCTGAGGTGGCAAGCTTTACAGTGTGTCAAATTTTCATAAAACTTTCATGTTTATAGGATACATTGAATGTGTGTTGACATTGAGCCATTGAAGTTTTGGGGATTTCATTGAAAATAGATTCATTTTATCCATTGAACAAGGAACAAAATACAACACGGTAAGTATTTTTTGTAATACAATCCAGTAATACAAGACTATTGATGATACTATTCCATTGTACATCAAAAGAAGCTAAAATTTTGTTACAGTACACAAAGTCTTGGCCTAAGTTCAAAATATTTTTGAAAATAGGTTTTTGTAACCTTTTTTAGAACTCTTTAGAAATAGAAACAATCTGAATAATTTGTCTTACTAAAGGGTCTTTCTACTATAGTCTACTGAAAGCTGTAAATATAACTTATCAACAATTTTACAAACCTCTTTTAGTTATACACTGTTTGGTATGCCTGGATTTCAATACTGATTCAATTTCTATTTTTTTTATTAGGGTCATGACGTAAGGACAGTTACTGGCTGATTTTGAAATGCACTTGAAAAACGATGCTGCAAAACAAAAATGTATGTTGCTGCCATGCAATCAAGATATTTATATGCTTCATGTGGTAGTTCGAGTAGTTCGTTTCATTTTCGAAAATAATAACTTGGTAATATTTTCATTGCAATAATTGGTTGCTGAATGATAGAAGGTATTCTTGTACTCTTTAATGCTTAATTGTAAGAGTCAATCTGTACCATCTTCAAGGGATTGACAATACTGTACCATCACGTGTTGTATAGCACAATAACCTCAGTCTAATAAGTGAACAACTAAACTGAGGACTGGAGTGAGATTGTGGGTCATATTTTTGGAAAATATCACCGTAATATAATTTTATAAGACCCCCTCCCATTTTATGATTTTTTCTGAAAAGGGCTTAAAAACCTTCATTTTCGACTACTCTAGGTCCCAAGTATATTATAAATTATGATAAAATATTGCAAAATCTAATAAAAGTGGGGGTCTGATAACAAGGTGGAGTTTAAAAATTTTCGGTCTGGTTCAGATTTATGCTTTTTTACTGTGTAATTTTTCGTTGGATAATGTGTTTAGGTTTGAAAATATTCTTCAAAAGCATTCAAAAATATCCCTGAATATGTTTAATTGAAAAATGGAGAGACTTTGGTTTACCCCTGAATTCATTTTGTCAAAATGTCGGAGTCCACAAATTTTTTTTACATTACAAAGTAGGTGGGACGTTTATTCAGACTAGGGCATTTTGGGAAAATCATCTTATATCAGTTTTTAATAATGACTTGTACTTTATGGTTTTTCTACCCTCCCCTATAATTGAGCACAAAAGAGTTTATTTAGCATACTAGTAGCTTTATATTCATAGTGTCATCTTTTAGAGTGATTTGCATAATTTTTTAATTTATTATACAGTATTTTTATATTTTTCATATTTTTTACTTCATTAGTTTTTTATTTATAATACCGGCTAATACCCTCAGGCACCCAAATCTTCCCTAAACCCCACCGCCCATAATTTTGTTCCACCATCCGCCCATTCAAGAAACTTTTTGACTTTTTTCTAGGAATTTTGACTTACCACTCGGATTCGAGAGTCTTGTTTTACTTATCAAAAAATATTACAAATAGTTTTGAAACACCGGTATATAAGTTGAACCTTTTTGACGACGATGTGAGTAATCAATTCCAGTTCCCAAACATTGAAAGTTTGCCTCTCTCTCAAACTCGCAAAGGGATCACACAATTTTTTTATACTTATGTATAAGGGTATTTAAATTGCAATTTACACATTATGCTTGTTTTTTTTGTGATTTAGGAGATTAAATTATTTGAAACTTTGTTAACTGAGGCTCAGCATATGCTTTATAGGCAATGTTTAATTTTTCCAAGAGATCAGTCTGGATATGCTTGTTAGCAGTATGCTTATAAAAATGTCTATAATTTAGTAGAATTGATCTCCATTGTAGAAAGCCATCCCAAAGTATTTAACGAGGATTTCGCACTTACGGGAATAGAAATTTCAATGTATCCTTTAATGTCCTTTGAAGCCTATGGCCAATCTATTCCTTGATAGGGACTAAGATTCTAAAAAACTTATAATTTAGATTAGTTATTATATTATTGAAAAGAGATTAGTTATAGAAATTACACGCATTTTTTATAAGAACCAGTAAATTCTTGCTCAGGCTGGGCTGTTCTTAATTTTTCTAAATCTTCAGGCTTCTTCTTATGATGTTCTTAGCCGCTTAGTTTCTTTACTTAAGAATCAGTTAAAATCTGTCGAAATTAGTGTTTTAATAATTTCTGAAAGCTGAGGCTCAGATTGTTCTTAATTGTTTTTAGGTTTTGGCCAAATTTCAGCCTCGTGTTCTAATAAAATTGTTCTTATACAAAACGTGTAATTTGTCATTCAGAATTATTTATTTAGACTACTTACTTTTTTAGCAAAAAGTACTCCCACTACCGTACTATTTTGTTTCAATTTTCTGTTTCTATGCTTTTGTAAATAATAAATTGTTCGTTTTAGTGTCACAGAAAAAATTTATCCGCACATAAACACAAATTATTTAAAAATCTCTCATTTACTTTTGAAGACTTGTAATGAAAGATTTCGAAAAAAGCAAAAAATCATCTTCCCAAAGTATTTAGAAAGTTTCGGAATATGAAATTTCAACATATTAGGAAGTTAGGAATTTTATTTTTCAAGCCTGTTGGAAAGTTTGAGAATGTGGTCTTTCAACTTTTTGGAAAGTTGGGAAGACGATTGTCGAAAGATGTTGGAAGGTAAGGTGCACAACTTCCCAATCCTTGTTGAAAGACCAACTCTTTAAAACCTGTCGAAAGATGTCAGAATATGAAATTTCAACATATTAGGAAGTTGGGAATTTCATTTTCCCAGCCTGTTTGAAAGTTCGGAAGGTCGTCTTTCAACTTTTTTGGAAAGATGGGAAGATGATCTGGTCGAAAGATGTTGAAAGGTAAGGTGCACATCTTTCCAATTTTTGTTGAAAGACCAACTTTCAACTCTGTCGAAAGATGTGGAAATGTGACATTCCTACATCTTTCCGACGATTTGAAAGACATTATTTCGCCCAGTGACTCCTCTCAAGTCTTCTAGAGGCAGAGGCAAAATCATCGTCAGCTTGTCAAAACTCCGACTAGTATTTCAAAATTTTGACTTAAAAGTGTCTAATAATTAAAAATTTCCTGCTCAAGGGAAATTTTTCTTAAAACGGTGCGCTTTCTCCTCCTTTTTCCAGTGCGCGGTTTTTTTACCGCCATTCTACTACGCCCATGTACAGTATTACGCCACCGCCCTTCTGTCTGTCCGTTTTGGTAGAAACGGTGCTTGATACCAGTAACACACCTTCTGCCGTCTGGACAGGGAAAAGCTTGCTAAAGTCGGGTACTGGCTATAAAGATATATTTTCTGATTCCGCGCTCCTTAAACAAACAACGTTTTCAAAACAAAACAAGATGCGGTCGAAGCGAGGAGAGAATCGTTTGATTCATACTTTCTTTGTTCTTGAACATTTTCTTTGCTTTAGTGGTCAAGAGACTTTTCAAACCAAAGAAACTTTGTATTGATTTTTCTTTGTAAACTTTTTCAACATTCTGTCATATCGTATAGTTTTTGCTCAAGTTTTCATAAAGCTTTCTGAGTGAAAATCTACCTTAAATCAGTTTTCATTTTTAGTTTCTTGTTTTCAAAAAGATTTTATTTTAGGAATTTAATGGCTTCTAATATAGAAATAAATAAACAGAAATGCAGCTCATGGTTTTTGAATAAGTTGGAACATATTTCTTGATGCTACAACAGGTTACTTCTGGATCTGTCCGCTGTTTGTTAACAACCGTCAGCAAACCGTCAGGTGTGGCATGATTTTCAAACTCGACAAAATCATTTCAAGTAAACTGATTCTGGAATTTGTTGATGACACTAAAATGGAGTTCATGTGTAAATTAGAACAGGATTGGAACTTTCTCCATGATGCTACGTGTGAAAATGGTTATTTCTAGATCTGTCCTCGTTTAACGAATTATTTGGTGGCTTGATTTTTCAAACTCGACACAGAATTATTTCAAATACCGATTAAATGGAATATGACAATGGAGACTAAAATGCAGCTCGTGTGTAATTTGAACAAGATTGAACTTTTTTATGATGCTACACATTAAATGAAACGTCATTTCTGGAGCTGTCGCATTTACGGTCAATAGCTTGGATTATTCAAACTCGACTCACATAATTGTTTATAAGTCGAATTGACCTTGATGGAGGAAAGAGGGAGAAGATGAACAAAGACAATACAACGAAGAAGCTCAATAAATCGATGTGGCCAACCATTTTACATTTTTTGATGTTGTTTCTTATGGAAGTTAAATTTAATGATATTTTGAATTTGACCTTTGGGTAGAAAGTTTCGAGCTTTCAAAATTCAATTCATTTTTGATTGACTACATTACATTGCAAAAGTCTAATTTTTACATTTTTTTTATTGACACTGTCGTTATGTATATTATATAGATGTTATGGAGGAAATTTTTAACCACATCTTTTGCGGCTCTTGTTTTAGAAAGTGTCACATTCCATGCACATTCTAATTTCGATATTCTTAGTCATAAAAACAAATAATTGGAGTGGCAAAAGAGATTCAAAAGTACACACGCAGTTGAAATTCTGCATTTCAGAGTTGAAAAAGTTGATAAAATATATTACAAACTTGTAAAAAAATTCGAAAATAATTTTTTTGTGCATTTGGAGTAATGTTCAAGCTCTATCAATCTTTTTACCTAAATAATTCAAAGAAATAAAATTATGACGGAATATCGTCGGATTTTTCATACCAGTTTTGAAAAACAGGCGGCAACGAAGCTCGCTTCAAAGAGACAATAAAAGATAGATGTCCAGTCGTTTATATGTTCATGGTTTCAGCAAGAAATTTTGATCTGTTCTGATAAGATCTTCGAGAATTAATCAGCTAGAAATAATAGTGGGTTCTGACGAGACAGGGGTATAATCAAGTTCATCTAACGTGTTCTTGTTGTCTAGGTAATTAGAACACATCTTTCGTGGAGAAAAACAAATATTTTACAAGTTTATCTTGGCAAACTTTTTTCCTAGATTGTAGAACACATCAAACCATAAAGTAGTGACAAGTTTAAGTAATAGTGTGATAAAAGTTTCCTAGAAATCAGAACATATCATTTGTATGAAAAATTGAAAGGTCATAACATTTGGTCTCCCAAAAGATAAAAACACATATTCTAAAAAATCTCTTCGCTGGCTGCTTCTGAACTTTTTAGAACACATTTAAGCTTCGTGCCTAGGCCACATTTCTGCCTCAGTGACCCGAAAAGAGATATCTTTAAGACATCATTTAACATATACACGCTTTTTTTAAATAAGAATACACTTTATAAAAATGTCCATGATGAAAATGGCCAAAAAATTCAGAATATGCTAAGAATATCACCATCATGGAATTTTGAGACGTATGTACTAAATGTTAAATCTAGTCTGAATTAGGATCCTAACCTAAGAATGCTGTAAGAATATTTTAGGATGATTTTCCGAATAAAGTTAAGAATATCCATGATGAAATGGATTTACACCATTCTTATAAAAAACGCGTGTATGTTGCAGTATTTTAAAACAAAAGAAAAAATAGATTATCATAAAATAACCACCTAGGATGTAGACGATGTTATCGTCCGTTACAGTGATAGTAAAGGCGGGAAAAAATGGCGGTATGGCGTTATGGCGGTATACGGAAAAAAATCGGCGGGAGAGTTTCGAAGAAACGACTGTTAACTCTTTTCGGCAAAAAAACCCGTTTGCGAATTCTCTTCGGCTTCGGGCTTTTTTCTTAGATAGTGATTCGTCTTAGACTATAACATAGTCTACCTAGGATGCTGCCAGTTACCGCTACCTTAGGTTCACAATGTTTGCTTTATAAATTCCAAACTTATCTCACAGCTTATGTTATCATCATTTTTATCCACAATCATGGACAAAATACTTGGCACAAAAGGGAAATTCACCGGGGTGTTTTGAAACCACAATCGATTTGTAAGTGCTCTAAAGTAGGTTCGCATGGTAGAGTTTTAACTCTGAGTTTTAACGCTAGACTTAAGACTTACGACCTTAGGATTGAGGATCCAAAAGTTCAAAAATGGCCCGTAGGCTTGAAATAGAGCCTAGAAACCAATAATCCCTCCAGATCGAATACTCGATGAAATCAAGTTGAAGGCAAAAAATTGACATTCTCGCTCGAATTCAATTTTTCGAAAAATTGTAAATTAGCCAAAAGTGCCAATATATTATGACCATGATTGTCTGAGAAACTGAAAATGCCAAATTCTGTCAGCGGGGGTCTAATTTCAAGTTTCAAGCAATTTTTTCGGGCTCAAAATCCGCCTTTTGTCCATTTTAGGGGCTAAAACTTGAAAAAAAGTCAAAATTTTCTGAAATTTTTCACGTTTTGACTTTTCGTAAATTGGACCTTTTCAAAAGTTAAATATTTCACAAAAAATTGATTTTGACCTAATGAAAATGCTCAAATGGTCGGAAAGGGTTATTTTTCACATTTTGGGGTTTTCTCCTAATTTTAGACCCCCCGCAGAGTAGAAATCGGCATTTTTAATTTTCAAAGACAATCATGGACAAAATACTTGGCACAAAAGGGAAATTCACCGGGGTGTTTTGAAACCACAATCGATTTGTAAGTGCTCTAAAGTAGGTTCGCATGGTAGAGTTTTAACTCTGAGTTTTAACGCTAGACTTAAGACTTAGGACCTTAGGATCTGAGGATCCAAAAGTTCAAAAATGGTCCAGTAGGGCTTGAAATATAGCCTAGAAACCAATAAATCCCTCCCAGATCGAAATACTCGATGAAATCAAGTTGAAGGCAAAAAAATTGACATTCTCGCTCGAACTTCAATTTTCGAAAAATTGTAAATTAGCCAAAAGTGCCAATATATTATGACCATGATTGCAGATTATGTCATTTCTACCACGATTTTGCTGAGAAAATCACTAGTATTTTCATTTTCCTTCATTTTTCTATGAATACAAAAGTCATCAAATTTAATCTGTTATCTGTTATTTACATAAACGAGGCGATGATGTTTCGCAATGAGATACTTCTAGAATGTTAAGTGGGTACGTTTATAAAAACCAAAAGCACCATGTACGCTTTTTTACAAGAATGTACCCTATAAGAGTATTCATAATAAAATGTACCAAAAAATGATTGTCATTTTTTAATAGCATTTTGGATTACCTGGAAATTTCCAATCATCCCCCAGTAATGGCCAAATTTCTTCTAAAAGAGTCATATTTTTTGCTTGAGGTGGATATTTAATTTAATTTTTGGTTGAATTTTGATCCTAGCTAAAGAATGCCCCTGGGAGGGTGTTACCCTTGCCGACCGACAGGGGTTTGCCGCTGAAGTTAGACCCTACGTGGAACTCGTGGGTTTTTTGAAAAGAGTGACCCTGAATGGGACTGAAATTCCAAAAATTTCTCAAAAGCTCCCTAATTCCCCGAAAAAGATACCCTACGAGGGACTGATCTTTCTATCTTGGTGTTTTTGCAATCCTAAGGTGAAAAACCTGAACCAGCTGCACATCCGTGTCCCCCCTTCCTGGGAGAAAACCTTATAGATATGTTAGAATGATTTTCCAAAAAAAGTTAAGAATATCCATTTCTAGGGGTTTCCCTGAAATATTTCAAAATTCATCAAAAATTTTCATTTTGGTTTTTGGCTACTTGAATATGAATCGCACATGCGAATAAGATATAGAATGCCTTATAGTGTAATTAGGATAATTGAATTGACTTTTAATTGAATTTGATTTTAAAAATCTTTTCTTTCCCTAATCGAAAACAATGAACATTGAAGTGCTTGAAAAAAAAACTATCCAGATTAAATTGCATACACGTTTTTTATAAGAACAAATTAAATTCAATAGCCAAAATATTAAGAATAAGTTAAGAACATTCAGAGGCTTTTTCGACTCCAAAACACCAGATTTCTTAGGAAAATGGACAAAAATACTCAAAAAATGGTAAAAAAAGAACATTTTAAGAACTTTTGTATGTTTAAAACTCAAAAGGTTATGAACATCTGAAGGCTTCTAAAATTTCGAATGTTCTTATAAAGAAACGTGTATTGGACTTGCAAGCGAGTTGACGAAGAGTTGTCTTTCTCGTTCGTGCCAAGCCGAACCCTCTCTTATGCGTAAGACAATAACAGAGCCTCTACAGCACTGACCTTTATTATGGACCCTGGAGAGAGTTTCTCCATCCCGGCCAAGCAAAATATTTTGATCGGAGATTTTTGAAAGTGTTACCCGCATCGAGAGTGCTAGATCTACTTCGCTCGCATACAAGTGATGTAGCGCCGTCTTCGCTTGCATACAAGTGATGTAGCACTGTCTTCGCTTGCATACAAGTGATGTAGCGCCATTTGTCGTAAGGCTAAGTTAATTTAAAGATACAATGGCTTCTTTACGCGTGCCACTAAAAAAACAACCTCCGATTTAATATGGTGGATATAGCTTGCTTGGTCTAGAGTTAATGATGGTCAGTGCTCTAAAGTCCAGGTGCAGCGTCAACTATTTTGATAGTCTCACAGGTCAACCATGCCGTCTGTTAATTTGATGTTGATTTTGTTGAAGTTTTCTTTGCATACAGTGTTTCCATCCTTGATGCTACTCTGCTTCGAAGATTTGAAAACTTCAACTTGAGGTTTGACACCATTTTATTTTGCTCCATTTGTAGACTTCCTGTTGTCGGTTTGCGGTTCGTAGATTGTTGATAGGTTAATATCGTAATAATATATCGACAATATTTCAAAGAAAACTAAAGGGAAGATTTTTTCGATTTTTCCAATTTTGGTCACTTTGCTTTTAGCATAGTATAAGAAAGCCGCGGCTATGCTTTCAGGAATAGCAACTGGAAAACGTAGTGAAAATACACGAAGTTACAACGAAGATTGACGTCAGTGTCTGGGGTGAGTTCCACATTCCATCCATATCGTCTCCTCAAATGCCAACCGTCTTCGAGTAGGATTTAGTCACCTCAATGAGCATAAATTTAGACACGGTTGTCGTGATACCTCAGATCCTTTTTGTGCGTGTAGGACAAATTCCAGCGAAAAACTCTCAACACTTTCTTTTGCACTGCTCTATTTACTCTCAGGTAAGACATCTTTTATTCAACAAGCTTCTGAACCTAGACGTAAACATTTATCCACTAAGCCCTCCTAACCTCTTCAACCTTTTGTCCAGCAATACCTTTCAACATAAATAACTCAATGATTAATCTTGCCATTGAATTTATTCTTGACTCTGAGAGGTTTAGTAGTGCCTTAAATTAGTTAGATGATCTTCACAGCTCTATAATGTTTTTTGATATTTGTGTTTTATTTTTCTGTGTTCGTTTTGTATGTACACGCTTTTTTATATAAGAATACACTTTATAAGAATGTTCATGATGAAAATGGCAAAAACAATTAAGAATATACTAAGAATATCACCATCATGGAATTTTGAGACGTATGTATTAAATGTTAAATCTAGTCTGAATTAGGATCCTAACCTAAGAATGCTGTACAAGAATATTTTAGGATGATTTTCCAAAAAAGTTAAGAATATCTATGATGAAATGGATTTACACGTATATGTTCGCAAGTGTTGTCAGGTTGTGTAGTTTCTCAAATCATAGAAAAATGCCATCAGTTAGGAGACATTTTGGCGGAAAGAAATTTTGGCGAATTGCCTGAAAAATTCGCCAAATTCGCCAAAGTTTCTTCCCGCCAGATTTAGATTTATGGGCCATTTGTTTAGCCAAAATTAGTTCTCACCGAATTTAAGGGCGCTGACCATAGTGAATTTTTCATAATTGCCGTGTTTAAAATGTGTTTTCTGACTGATGTAACCAACAAAACTATGGCATGTTATACATTTCTGTTAGAAAAACTATCCCTGAATCTGAAAATTCAAAGATTTCAATGAAAAAAATTGATGAAGAAGAAAATGAAGACTTTTGCGAGGAAGAGTATTTCAACTTTGAAGAGCTTAGTTTCGGCGAAGAAAAAACATTTTGAAAAATTTTTCGCATTAGATGGTGTATCTTTTATCAAACAATAATTTTTGAAAATGCTTCTTTGTCTCGAAATCTTCAAAATAGTGGTTTTTCATCAATTTTTCATCTGGGTTTTGCTTAAATAAACAGTCATAACTTTTGACACATATTTTTAGAAAAATTTTCCGCAAAATTTTAAATTGTTCAATTCTTTGCGGACAATGTATTGAAATTTTGAAACAAAAAGGTTAATTACCCATTAAAACTTAGCGCTTTTTATAAAAGAAGGTGATGCAACATATTATCAACGTCTTTTTAAAGTTCACAACGTCATTTCTGCAATTAAATTCTTAATTACTCTGAAGGGATTTGTTTAAAAAGCAATTTATAAAGGCAATTCTTTGTTAAAAGTGTTAAGGAACCTAAAACATAACTTTTATCTTCAAATACTAAAATCAATTTTCCGACTATGGCCAGAGCCCTTAAATTTCTTTCACACAAGTCTCTATTTCTCTTAAAAACCCCTTTTTCATCCTTTTTAAGCTTAGACTTAGATATTCAACAAAAAATGGGTCATTCGCTAAAATTATTTTGCACTAAATTTAGCAGTTTTATTAAATCGCCAAAATAAATTTCGCCTAATCGTTCGTTTGTTCGTCAAACATGAGTTTTCAACCAAATTTTAGCCCCGATTTTGTACTAAAAATATTCTAACTGTATGCCCATAGTTATCTAACACAATGTGAAAGAAGTGCCGGTGAAACTTTTTCCTACAGCGCGGATAAAAATTTCGCTTGAAGTCTCAACGGGAATAAAATTTTTATTGTTTCATGGTTAAACTAGCAATTAGCCATGGCTAAAAATGTCCCGCAGAGGCGCAGAGCATACCCAGCCCGGGAGTAACCAGGACTAAAAAAAGTCTAAAGAAAGTACATTTGAAATAGCCATTTGGTCAAGGGCAGCTCCATTTTTCAGAATGAAAGCGAGTCCAATATTTTGCTAAAATCAGAAAAAAGCTGCCATGATATATGAACCAATACATGATCTCTTTTCAAGCATAACATCTATAAGCATATGACTTAATCCAGAGGCCACTAATATGCTAGCGGAATTTACAGAATTTACAGAACGCCCCAGGCCCTTTTCAGCGGGAAATATAATTGATAATGGAGTGGGGATATTTATTGATTTTATGTATTCCCGTGTTGTTTTTTAAAAAGAGTTAAAGATACTACTCTTTACCAAAATGACATGTGGTACAACATTGTGTTTGTATTTTATTGGACGTCTGGTTTTAAAAAGTCAAAAAGTTTTTTCAGTTTTGATTTGAGCAAAGTGCACTTTTTTTTCAACATCAACACGGTACAGTGTGCAGTGGTGGTATTAGTAGAGAGAGTGTTAGAGTCTGTTCATTATATGTGACAAAACAATTCAAATTGAAATTACTCCAATAGCGTGTGTAATAATAAGCTTTTCTTAGAAGCTTGAAATGTTTTGTCCCAGTCTGGAATTCAGGTAACTAAGGCTGAAAATCTTTGGCGTACATACACATCGAAGTACCGTTCTGACACAGTGGCATAAACAGCATTTTCAAAGTTTGCTAAAGGTTGCTACCCACTCAGCATTTTATGGTCGTCGAACAAGACGCACAGCTCGGGCGTTTTGGTAGCTGAACGCTTTTCCCATTCCACTGATCCAAAATAAAGGAGAGATATGCTGCACATTTTTTCTTTATTCTATTGTTGATATCTTTTTGCACACGGTACAAGAGAGTTAAATGTCTCCATTGATTGGCTATTTATAAAAGAGCAATAGGGAAGCCGCACAGCCTAGCGAAAAAAGTTGAAAAGTTTCAACTCTTGTTGCGCTCAAGGCGACAGCCTTTGAAGGCTTGATTTATATAATTTATGCAAAAAAGCCGTGTGCCTTGTTCGACGACCCAACGATGTAAAAATAATAGATAACCAACCAAGCCTTGATTCTCAAAAAACATCCGTGTTACGGTTGTAAAAATATTAATGACATTTTGCATCGTAAAAAGTGCAATTAAATAAAAACTTGCTTCATTTGCAACCTTCTATTGGACAGAATCGATCACGTGATGTATATTTTTCCAAAGTTTGGGTTAGGAAAAGTGTATTTCCCTATAGGTAGCCTCACAGAAGGAATTTTTTAATTATATATTATTGTTCTATAAACATTCATCTGTTTATTTTGTATCATGCAACTTTCATGCACTTTTCATACGCGAGATATCGCATTTCAAACCAAACATATGTTTTTCAGATAACAGCATTTTATGAGCGTTTACTTATCCAGATGAAGATTAAGTGGTATCAGGCCGATCCGTAGTCAATTTGTCTAAAGATTGGTACCTTTATCTTTCGAAAAAAATTCCAAAATTTGCAGTAAATAACAATTCAAATTTTCTATCAATTCAGTGGATGTCAAAAAGTGTGTCAAAATCTAGCTAAAAGCATAACACGCACTGCACACATAGCTTTTTGATAGAGTGCTCATTTCAATAGGAAAACAATGCTTGTTCTCTTGGGAGAAGTGCCTTCTAGAGGTAGTTGGTTATCTATTATTTTTACATCGTTGATTGGCGTAAAGGATTATTCACAAAATAGCAGCAAATACTTCATAATCCATCGTTTCTCGGCTTTTGTTCTGCTTAGGTCACAGGTTACGGATGCCCCTAAGAAGGCCTTCGGCCTTATATTGTGACTCTCGAGCTCCAACCCTAACCCTAACGGATAATAACGAAACCCCCGTCCGTCCCCTAGGTCCACAGATTGAAAAATTTCGCTTGCGTCCTGGTGGATGATATCGTCTGCCAACCTTGTGGACTAGCAGTGCAGACGGGACTTTCGATTTCTCGCTTTCACAAATGCTCTGTGTAAAGTGCACGAAAGTTAAAAAAAATATCACGCAAAAAATCGAAAGAAACAACATGAACATGAATTTTTTTCTGGCGAGCAAGTCCGCTGCGTAAAGCAACAAAAGCCCCTGTGGGGCAAAAGTCCAGTGAGATGGTTTTGAAGTGAAATTTCTAAACAATAATGAATTTTGAATGGGGACGAAATCAATTTCTCAGTGGGGCTGAAATTCTAGGGTATTTTTCCCACCAGGGATAAAATTTTTGCCAAATTTTCCAGTAGGGCTGGGGCCCTAGCGGGTCTGTGACACATGAATGGGCGGTTGGGTGGACCTGACAGTCTTTTATTCGTCATATGCCCAAATTCAAGAAGATAAGGTCGCTTTTTCTTTAATACTTTGTCTGACAATCAAAGGCTGTGCATCTCAACATCTGCTTCTGATAGCATCGGTATTGTTTTCCTCTCTAACGAAAAAAAAATGTGCGCAAAAATATAATAACAGAAATGTATTTAAACTTTGTCCTTGAAGTATAGTTGCAAGCCCTTCTTTAAAAGAAGTAGATGTGCTCCTCTTCACTTCATGGCTTTTTTGTTTTGATTTCGGAGTAAGAAGGGTACAAAACCTGGACTGGTGAAACCATCCAACGGATGTGGAGCAAGATGATCAGAAAGAGGGAAAGAAAAACATTTTTTTTTATATCAGCATAATAATATAATACACTTCTTATGTAAGACTAAAATCTTACAGATTGTATTTTTTTCAATTTCTCTTTTTACAGTTCAAATAAAAACATCAAAATGTCAGGAGATTTAGCAAATGTGGAAACAAATTGACGACCAAAAAAAGAAGATTGCAGAATCTGAAATTCTATAACCTAACATAACCCGGTGGGTACTTAGGTAAAATGGGTGCCGGATATGTGCGAGCCAAGGGTCCCTTTTTCACATCCTCGAAAGTCCCCAAAAACAAAGGAAAAAGAAAATCATGAAATGAAATTGAGTCTCTGTAAGAGTTCTAGAATTACAAAAATAAAAGATCGACATCCTCAATGGGTCGTAAATTCTTGAAACTTTTGACTGTATTATACCGGGTGTCCCAGAAAAAAATTCCACTCTTTGAAGTGAATGTTCTCGAATTCTACGAATTTCTAAACAATCAATCCTTTTGCATTGGAAAGAGGAAGGATAGACTTAAATTTTGAGGGGTCATTTATTAAATTTGGTCAACTGGATCAAAAGTTAAGCCATAATGAATAAAAAATTATTTTTTTGTAATTGCCACCCTCGACTCCATGGCTTATCTAACCCCCTTACGCTATTGATGATTCTGATGGACGCGTTGACGGGGGATATAAGCCCTGGTACACTTTAAAAACGAAAGTACTTTTAGGCATGTACGCGAAACGTATGTCGATTAGCATAATCCCGCCATTTTACAAATTCCGAGAATTTGAAAAAATCAAAACAAGCTAAATATGTAATGTAATGAATGGCTGATGTAAATAGTAAATTTAAAAGTCAAAGACAGATTCTCAACATGAAGAAGTTGAAGTATGAAGAACTCTTGGCAAACCAATCAATTGACAAAATTGCAAAATGTCATTTAAATGAAACTTGATTGGCAGAGAAAGATACTACGAGACCTTGATAAGCAGTCTATCCTGGTCTATCCCTGCACTGAGCGAACTGGAACTGCTTGTAAAACAATTTTTTACAGAAAGACAAAATGACTATGGAAAATAGTTTAAAGATTCACTCGAAAAGACCCTCTGCTGTCCACATATAATTGTTTTGCTCGAACTGATTTCCAACAGCAATCTTGCATGTTTCTTTATAATCTGATCACTCGTGATGAATGACTGATGTTTATACATTTTGGCATCTATCTTGTCCATGACCATGGGCATCAGGAGTATGAAAAAGAAAAAAGCATACATCTCCAGTGATTGCTTGACTGGTAGTCAAAATGAACTGATCGGTGAAGAAGCTGCTTTTTCAGAAAAAATTGAGACTACGTACAATACAAACTCACTGCAAAAATGTTCTGGTTATGGTTTATACAATTATGTGAACGATTCTAATCAACTGATGAATGTGTAAAAGAAAGAAACTTCAAGTATTGAAAAAGAAATAAATCTGTTTCTTTAATGTTTACCATGAAACAATTCTTTAAACATATCCTATTACCAGACTGAAAATTTATTTATATTGACCGTAAATGTCAAAAAGTATACAAACTAGTATAGTACAGTGTGTATATTGGACTGAATTTGACAAAAAATGTTGAAGCTGGAAGTAGTTTTTTTATCGGGATAAAATTTATGCAAACATATAAATAACAAATCTGTCATCTAGATTATCAATTATGACATGTTAGACTTTTTTGGATTTCAGTTGAATTTATTCTGACCTAAAGATTATGTTTCACTGTCGTCATCATGTGCTGATTTGCTACATAACAAAATTTTTGGAAAGTTTTCCATAGAGTCTTCAGTTTTTAACCTATTTTGAGGATAAAATCAAATATCAACATTGACAGATTTTTTTTCATAAGCTGTATTAAGTGTTATTTTATAGATGAATATTTCTGGACATTGTTTCAAAAGATAGCAATCAACTACATTTTGGTCAAAATTCCAGAATAGAACTTTAAGATTATATATGTCTCCCGGGGGGGGCACTACCCTTGTCGACCGACGGAGGTGCTCCGCTGAGGTTCGAAAAATGGACCCTACGTGGGACTCGAAATTTGCGAAAAAAGTGACCCTGAATGGGACTGAAATTCCAAAATTTTCTCAAATTTTCTACTTTTTCCCCAAATTTTCCAAAAATAGGCACCCTACGAGGGACTGATTTTTCTATTTTGGTGTTTTTGCGACCCTACCTGGGACTCGTGGAGGTTAATAAAGGTACCCTGACCAGCGGAGCATCCCCGTAACCCATTTTGGCCTAGTACCCCCCCCCGGATATGTCTTTTCAGTTCAAGTTCTGTTATTTTGATACAAAATGATTGAGAAATTTACTTCAAAAAATTGAATACATATCTCTGTTTTTTTTTTGTAAATGTCACATTTTCTTTGGAGCAAAGCTGTTTCATTTTAAAGCATCTGATACTTTGAAGCTGAAAGGACTGATAAAACAAGATTAATTTTTGGAACTTTTTTCAATCAAAAATTAGGAACCATTAAAGGCAAAAATAAAATTTGGAATTATTGTACTTTACCTTCACTGTTCTCGAGACTTGACAAAATTGATAATAATACCTTGAAGGAAGAAATTTTGGCAGGAATTCAATTTGGCGGGTGGTTGAAAAAGTTTTTACAGAGGAATTTAATTTGACGGATTGCTAGAAAAAAGACATTAGGCGAGAATTTAATTTGGCGGTTGAAGGAAATTTTTGGCCAAAAATTGTTACCAAATAAGCAAAAACCTGTTTTTAAGGCCTGAAATAGCACAAATTTGGAGAATACACAAGATAAATTAAATTTGGCGGGAATTTAATTTGACGTATGCGGAATTCCTGGTAAATCCGCCAAATTTTATTTCCGTCATAATTTATTCCTTTAAGGTAGTCCTTGATTACAACCGACCTCTTTTTAATATTGAAATTCAACAAAATCTAATATTATTTTCAAGCCTTTCCCATGAACATTTTTCATAGGACCAGTAAATATTTCTAACTTTTTTTGTTAATTGAATAAAACGAAATGTTCCAAGTTTCATGTAAAATGTATTCCTGCAGATTTCTTTTGATCATCTGCCAAATCTCTAAAAAACTTATTACGCCATGTTTTTATTATCAAAACCCTGAGTTGAAAATCGTTTAAAGATTCACAAGAAAAATCTTTAAAATGGCACGTATAAAGATTCACACAAGAATATCAAATTCATTTTACTAGTCAGAAAACTCATATTACTGTAATTAGAATTTAACTCCAAACTCTATACAAAATGATTCATAGCTAGCATTAAAATTTTCATAAAATTTCAAATGGGTATTTTACATAATTCAATGTGTTCTCTAAATAAATAAATAAATTCTTAATGAATGATGATATAGTAACAGAACAAAATTCACCAAAATTAGTTATCGTCAAAATTGAAAGAATTGCTTCCTCACCCTGCCTCACCATAATAAGGGCCCCTCTAATAAGTTCTTGCCAGAATTAAAATTTCCAGTGATTTTCCTAAGGGGCCGTCCACATAGTACGTACACACTAAGGGGGAGAGGGGGTGTCTTCTCAAAAGCATATGCTTGCGTACAGAGGGGAAGGGGGTGGGGTTGAAAGAAAAAGTAAGTACGCAGAAAAAAAAATTCACAGCCCTTTTTTTGCTTGTAAAATTGGTTGAAAGAGAATAAAAAGAGAATTACTATTCGCTTGTTCCTTACAAAATATCAGCTGTTTCTCTCTCATAGAAGGGGAAAACCCAAGCCTTTTGAATTTGATTTTTTTTTTCAGCCAGGGGGGGGGGTGTGAATGAAAAAAGTACGTACTCACCAGGGGATATAGCTATTTGCATCTGCTTGCCTATAGGGGGAGGGGTATATATATACTCAATTTTTGACATTTTAGTGGGTACATACTATATGGACGGCCCCTAGTAACAACAAAGTTCTACCTTAAGGGAAGAAATTTTCGCGAGAAGAAATTTTCGCAGAATTTAATTTCGCGAATCAGAGTTTCAAAATGGCAAATTTCGCGGAATTTAATTTCGCAAATGAGCCGATTTCAAAAGTTTCACGGAATTTAATTTCGCGGTTGAGGGAATTATTTGTCTACGAAAAGCCCTATTTTGCCCTAAAAAGACCAATTTTAGGGGTGATTTTTTTAGTTGTGAGAATATTTGTGTTTCGCGGAATTTAATTTCGCGGTTTAACCATTTTGGTGTGTTTCGCGGAATTTAATTTCGCGAATTATGCCCAAATTCGCGAAATTAAATTCCGCGAAAATTTCTTCTCGCGAAAATTTCTTCCCTTAAGGTATTTGAAACACTAATTTTTTAGCATAAAAGAACCACTCTATATACTACGTGCTATTTGCCCAAATTAGTTTTTGCCAAAATTAAAAATTGGGTTTCTCTTCAAAACCACATTTATAAAAAATTCTATTTTATTTAGCTCTCCTTGCCAAAATAAGTTCTCTCCAAAGTAATTGTATTCCCCAAATTCTTATTTTTTCGCAATTTTTGCCTCTTGCTGATTTCACCATTTTATCTCCAATTGTCCCTTTTCGTTAAATATGTTTTTCAGTGAAGTGAAAGTAACAAAGATCAAGCATTTTCACTCTTAATTGTTACACAGTCCATAAAGTGTCCATCAATCTTTTCTTTCTTATTATTTAAACCAGTTAAACATCATACAGTGGCCAAATGTTTAAAATTAACTTCAACTGACACTGATGACTGAGCAATGCATTTAGTTATTTAGCATCCTGGAAAACCAGGGCTAACAAATAGTGCAATCTCTCAAAGTTTTTATAGCTCATGCTTATTCCAATCAGCCAATTAGTCACAAAAGCAAGATGCAATGATGATGTTGAGGACATGATACTTTTCATGTTTTTACACACAAAAACATTATGTTGTTGTACAAAAATCTGATTGAATTCATCCTACTGCTACTGTCACTGTCGTTCATCGTTCCAAGCTGTGGTGACATGATATGGGTGGATAATTGGAGTTTACGTTCTTGAGGCTGGATATAAAAATTCTATCAGCTACTTTTTGGATGAGCAGGATCAGCCAGAGTCAGCAGCAAAGCATTACAGCTGTTGAAAATGTTTTATTTATTTTTCACATATCTAATAAAAGTGAGAAAGAATAAAGCAATAATTTCAAGGTTGAAATTTCTTTAGATTTGCTGAGTGTGTTTAAAGCCAGTTAATTTATAGCTTTAACTGTTTTAAGACCAGTTCACAGCAGTTTTCTGCACCAACCCTAAAACTTCACCACAAAAAAATATCCATATCAGAGAGCCAAATTTAAAAAACAGTAATTGGAAGTTGAGACTTATTGCAAGGCTACTAATTTATTTTGAGCCAGTAAAAAACCATTAAAAGACAGAGGAAAGCCATTCTCATTTCAAAACAACAAACACAGTCATTTTCTACTTGCATTTCGCTTCCAAATGTCCAAATCAACCAGAATCAACATTATTTTCTTTTCCCATGCCAAATGGTCATACGGAGAAGAACTATTTACAGCATTTTGATATAAATTATTTTAGTAAGTGTGCTCGCAGCTCGGCTGTACTTGTCTTCGCAACATATTGCCCACACTCAAGCTGCCAGAGTCCAAAGGTCGAAAAATATCAAGATTCTTGATATTTTCTCTTCTAAAGTACCAGGGCCCTAAACGATTCCTCCAATTATACGGTACTGGCCTCTTTAAGTCGCAGAATCGTTTATCGGCCCTGGCTCGCGAGGGTGTGTAATTGCTCAAAAACGTTGAAAATCGACCAATCAAATTGTGATAGAAGCATGATCGCATGGAGCATGATTTTCATTGTTGAAGTTTCTGGGACACCTGGTATATCTTGGACAAACTTTCTCGATCATGGCCGAGCAAAGTCTTCGATTGGAGTTTTTCAAAGTGGTATCCTAATGGTAGCACTGCTCATTGAAATTTTGTTTGATGTAACAATTTAGTAATTAATAGTTACCTTATTGGCCCTTTTTAAACTGGCCCTAATTTAACGCCGACCCCTTTTACGTCGGCCCTTATTACGCCACAGCCTAATTTTGGGCTTACGCCAATTAAGGCCGTTAATAAAGCCAAAATTTGTAAAAATGGCTACTTATGCTTCAAATTAAAATTTACATTAAAATGTAATTTTCACTGATTTTTAAATATATTAAATATTTCACTGAAGTTTTAAATATTAAGTAAAACAATGGTTAATTTTCGTCTTCGAATCATACCTAAAATCCTTTAAATTGAGAAATATTGATAAAAACTTAACGCGCTTTTAGGTTAGAATTGCAAAATCTTGGCCCTTTTAACGCTGGCCCTTATTACGCCACGAGCCCAAAAATAACGCCAATAAGGGCGGGTGTAAAAAGGACCGATAAGGTACTTGCTATTTTCCTGTTCAACCAATTTTTCCACCAATTTCTAACGCACTCTGAAGTTTTCCATGTGTTCTGTCATATGTTAATAATTCTTCATAATTATATATCACCCCCTTCCGTTTGTGACACCGCTAATTTCTACTTGAGGTGGGGAAAACTCGACCAATGACAATGGGTTTGAGTTTGGCCTATTGAAACCTTATAATTTAAGAAAAAGATCTTTTGCGTCTTAAGCTTTACCCTAAGTTTCTGTCAGCGAACCAAACAATTCATACATTTTGGGGATCAGGTGACGTTAGCGTGGTCGGTGTCGTTTAAGTGAACTAGTATATTTTACAAGTTCACTTAAGGGACACCACCCAAAATGATAGTACCGAACTGACGATGGCACATTTCAGAAAGTGGGCCACCGTCTAAGATATAATTTACTGACCAGCCAGAATTCACTAGTTCACTTAAGCGACACCAACTAGTTCACTTAAGCGACACCCACTAGTTCACTTAAGCGACAACCACTAGTTCACTTAAGCGACACCTTCTAGTTCACTTAAGCGACACCTACTAGTTCACTTAAGCGACACCTACTAGTTCACTTAAGCGACACCAAACTTTACAAGTTCACTTAAGCGACACCCGCTAGTTCACTTAAGCGACACCCACTAGTTCACTTAAGCGACACCAAACGTTACAAATTAATTGATCTGCTGGCTTACCCAAGCCTCGCAGCAAGTTTAGCTAGTTCTGGACAATCGCGCCATATTCATAGCGGCTATATCGTCCAGGATAGGTCGAATTCTTTGCGAATTTCACGTCACTGAGATGCTTTTACAAGGTAGTTTTGTACAAGCATAAAGTCAATAAAATCAAATGCAATGCAATGCTTTGCCGCCAAGAAAAGAAGGTAAATCGTAATTACCATTCACACCTATCAAATATAAATGAAATTGAAAATGACGTCATTACGAAAATAAAAATTAGTACCTTAGAGGTGGATCCTTATCTTGAGGTCGAGATTTCGTTGATATAGCATTATGTTTTGGCTTTTTGCTATAGCATAATTTTGCTGGCTCAGCAAAAAAGGACATTTTTGCTTATTGACAAAATGAGAAAACGTATTTAAGCTTATTTGCCACTGTTTTTGTCTAAGAAAATCTATTTTCAACTAATTCCTATGAAATAAGTCAACTTTAATGATTTGCAAAATTAAATTCCATCAAAACACGCGCAAATGGCCTGATTCGCGAAATATTTGGACGCGAAAACTTCTAATATAAAGTAGCTTACATCCACTCCAATTCACGCTGAAACTCTAAAGATGGAGGCCGGTATCCCACCGGAGAGCAAATGATGGTCGGTCTTAATTGTTCTTGTTGCAGCAAGCCAATAATAAGGAGTTGGACCTGATAATCCCCGAAAATCGGAATTGGGGCCGGTGGGGCCTCATTCCGGTTTTAGGTCACTTGAACTATAATCCAAACCTTTCAGGTTTTCAAACTCTTTCTAACAGTCAAAGCTTTAGCTTGTGGGAAAAGAATTCTACATCAGGTGCCAGATACCTTATGGGTAGAAAATATGCCAGCAAAAAAAATCCTCTTTTTGCCGAAGAATATTTTTCCCGGTGAATTTTTTTACCGATAATTTATTGAGTAACGTTAGGTTTCCAGAGGAATGGAAAACGGTAAAACGCCAATAAATAAATTGAATAATCATTGCGGTCATAAATGTTTCCCTCGGCTCCTGTCGGGTGTTTTTTTGTCTTAAATGGTACTACTGAAACCGTATTCAACAACCACGCATTTACCGCTAAATTTCGAAAAAAATATCAATCGTAAATAAAGGAATTGCTAGATTCAATCTGTCGTCAAAAATACGGCGCATTTTTTAAGGCTTCACTTTTTCTTGCCTGAGAAAGGTTAGAGATTGAACTCTAGCCCTTCGGGCTTTAAACTCAATGGTCATAACGACATATAATTAGCAATTATTTTGATGCGTTCGCCTCTCTAGGGAAACAGATAGTTTTAAGGAAAAGGTCTTTCCTAGATAACCGGATCTGTTTCCCCATTTTTCGAAGAAAAAGCTCTCCTGGAAGAGGGAAACAGACATTTCGGGGAAATGGGCTCGTTGGCTGCTTCTGGAATAACATGATATTCTCGGGTAATCTTCGTTTTATGAACATTTCAAATTAGTATTTATATACAGTAATATTTTGAAATGTTTTCAATGAGCCTCGGGGCTATTAATACCGAATAACCCTTCAAATCATGTTATTACTAATATTTATACAATAATGACCGGTTACTGAGGGTTATACTGAGAAATATTGTCCGAGGTCGTTGCGTTGACCGAGGGCAATATTTCTCAGTATAGCCAAAAAAAAACATTTTTGTATTTGTTAGTCTTTTCTTTCAGCTTTCAGTTGATTTTTTTCACTGTTTTACTGTAAAAAAAACAAAGAAAATTGAAAATAGCTTTGATTTCTGACGTCAAAAATGAAAAATGAACGAATGATTTCAACGCAGTGTTCAACCTCGTTCCCCTGCGCATTATCAGCTTTTTGATGCTTACTGATAGCGCTAGATAATAATTCTCTGGCGTCAATCAGTAACGTAAATAAAGCCTGGGATACATGGGGACGAGGTTGCGCAGCGTTCATTTTCCTTTGAAAAAACTGACGTCACTGACGAGCAACCTCGTGCAGTGTATAGGCCTGTAGTCAAGCGAAATTGGACGTAAAAGTCATGTAAGACCGCACCAAAATACAAACCGGTTAACAATAGAAAGGATTGACTTGATAATGTCTTCTTTTAAACAGCCAAAATTGACGTCAAAAATGCTAATCAACAAAATCTTGACCTCAAGTTAAGAATCCACCTCTAAGGTACTCATTTTTATTTTCGTAATGACATCATTTTCAATTTCAAGCTTTAGAGTTGATAGATGTTAATATAATGGTAATATAACAATAGTTATAGCCGCAAAAGACGGCCACCTTAGTTTAGTCTCTTCGTAAGTCTCTCTTCGCTCCAATGCAACGACTTCAACCTAATTCCGAGCGTGCCGCAAATGACTTTATTGCCCCATAACCCGAACTGTTGATGATATTTCAGCCATCTGAAGCCTAGCGCCTTATTTTCCTCACCACGGGTATGACTATAGCGAGGTTAAGCACTAGTTTATTTTGACCGTAAAGTGCGATAACGTAGGCCTGTACATAACTTGCCAAAGTAAACCATGCAAGTGAAATCTTATGTACAGGCCTACGGTATCGCACTTTACGGTCAAAGTAAACCAGTGCTTAACCTCGCTTATGAGTCAGAAAACCTTTCAATACTGCCCACCGATAGAATCTTTCATGGCTTACTTGAGAGAGAAGAGAAAGAGAGAAGCTGACCCTCCGATATCATCGGACCAGGCCCTATCACAGGATAGTTTCCTACCCCTAGATAGGGAAATCACAGCGCTTACCAGACATTGTACTCTGTGCTCGCGACACATCAGAGCTGTGCTGTATCGATGATGATACTCGAACAGATCGGGAGAACCTTGCGTTCTCGCAGGTACTGAACATATGAGTACCATCACCACACCACATTCAATGTCCAGCATATCTCCCCATACTCTTGTATCATAGTGATGGTATCCTATTCAACTCACATGGTATGAGTTGACCCGGGTCAAGGTACATTTACTTGGCAAGTGAATCGCAGCACCGAGTGGGAATCGAACTCTGACCTCCAACACGGAAGTCAAGAACGATGACCACTGCACTACTGCGCCTACATGGCTTACTTAATGACCGTTATATGGATAATAATTACGATTTACCTACTTTATTTTATTTTATTTATTTAACATTTATTCGACTTCAATTTTTACAAAATTGTTCTTCCGTCTAAACTAAGAATTATAAAAATGAAAATGCAAAAGATATAAATTATTAAATTATTAAATATAGTAAAATTTTTATATTGATTTAAAATGTAATTAAAGAATGCTAAAGACACAGGACTGGCAAGAGATTGAATTAAGGATGAGATATAGGTATAGAGCTAGGCCTGCTAGACGTCAAGAAAACATGGACGGTAAACAAAAGGCTGTACGATTAATAAGTCAGTAAAGAAAAAAAAAATATTTATACCGTAAAATACATAAATAATTAAAGTAACAAAATATTTATAATGCTAATTATAATCACAGGGATAAAACCCTGGCTAATGCTTTATCAAAATAATATTTTTAGCTTCTTTATTAAATTCTTCTAGAGTCTTTAAAGATTTTATGCTTTCTGGCAGATCATCATACCAACGAGCTTGACATTGAAATGTACCATCATTAACAACTTTGATCATTGGTTCTTTGAGTGTACAGCGAAGCTTCTTACTAGGGTTAGAGAATTCTGCATTTAGATAACTGGGATGATTTTTATCTCGACGTGACTTGTGAACAATTTTAGCAGTGTTAAGTTCGATGTACTCTTTGACTGGTAGCCATTTTAGTTGAATTACGTCATTTAAAGTAGCGAATCGAGAAAGCACGTACCCAGCTGCAATGTTTTGGATCTTTTGAAGACGTTCTACTTGGTACTTTGGAATTTGCGCATAGACAACATTGCTGTAGTTAAGCTCGGATAATATCATCGTTTCAGCCAGAGTCTTGCGAACATGAAATGGAGTAAAGCGACTGAATTTTCGTAGTGCTCGTAATGTTCCTTGAGAGGATTTGATGATTTCGTTGATATGTGTTGACCATGTTAAGTTATGATCAAGATAGACACCAAGCAGTTTAACGTAGGTTTTGTGCTCGATTGATCGGCCAGAGCAGCGGAATAGTTGGCTTTGATTTTTTGGAAAATTCCTCAAGCGTTGAGAATGAAAAATGATGAGTTGTAGTTTGTCACTATTAAATAGTAGGTTACTGTCTTTTGACGACTGAAGGTTCTCAACATCCTTCTCCATATCCTTGATGGTTTCCTGCAAGTCCTTGAGTTTACAGTGACGGTAAAGGGTGGTATCGTCAGCGTATTGAATACTGGATGATGTTACTTGATCTGAAAGCTCGACGACATAAAGGTTGAATAACACAGGGCCTAATATACTACCCTGTGGAACTCCAAAATACATAGGTTTTAATGAAGAGGTTTTATCCTCAACCTGTACATACTGTCTCCTCTCCAATAAATAGCTCGATAGGATTTGTAGAGAATCAGAAGAAAAATTCATTTCTCGAAGTTTCAACAAGAGATTAAGATGGTCTATTGTGTCAAAGGCTTTGGAGTAATCAATTAGAATGGAAAGAGTTACTTCACTTTTGCTCATTGCTTTCTTGATGTCATCTCGAAGCTTGATCAGTAAGGTAGTTGTAGAATGTCCTTTACGAAACCCGGACTGCGTTTGACGATAGAGAGCTTTATCTTCAGTAAATTTACAGAGCTGATGCAAGATAACTCGTTCAAAGACTTTCGAGAGCACAGGGAGTACCGATATTGGGCGATAGTCTTTGATTTTGATAGGTAGGTCGATTTTCGGAATAGGGCATACGCGAGCAATTTTCCATTGTCGAGGGAAGATTTTCTTATCAATGCAGTTATTGATGATATTGACAAGTGGCGATGTGATGAATTCCGATATTGGTTTTACAAAACGAATAGAGATATCGTCAGAGCCGCAAGAACTTTTTCCTGGCGGCGAAGCATTGCATTACATTTGATTTTATTGACGTTGTGTTTGTACAAAACTCCCTTGTGACAACATCTCAAACAACATCTCAGTGATATGAAATTTGGGTGCAACTGTGCAACTGCAAGCCCGCCAGAGAAATGAATCTATCCTGGACGATATAGCCGCTATGAATATGGCGCGATGGTCCGGAACTAGCTAAAATTGCTGCGAGGCTTGGGTAAGCCAGCAGATCATCCAAGCCAGCAAAGTGAACTTGTAAAGTTTGGTGTCGCTTAAGTGAACTAGTGGGTGTCGCTTAAATGAACTTGTAAGGTTTGGTGTCGCTTAAATGAACTTGTAGGTGTCTTTTAAGTGAACTAGTAGGTGTCGCTTAAGTGAACTTGTAGGTGTCGCTTAAGTGAACTTATGAGGTTTGGTGTCGCTTAAGTGAACTAGTGGGTGTCGCTTAAATGAACTTGTAAGGTTTGGTGTCGCTTAAATGAACTTGTAGGTGTCTTTTAAGTGAACTAGTAGGTGTCGCTTAAGTGAACTAGTAGGTGTCACTTAAGTGAACTAGTAGGTGTCGCTTAAGTGAACTAGTGGGTGTCGCTTAAATGAACTTGTAAGGTTTGGTGTCGCTTAAATGAACTTGTAGGTGTCGCTTAAGTGAACTAGTAGGTGTCGCTTAAGTGAACTAGTAGGTGTCGTTTAAGTGAACTAGTAGGTGTCGCTTAAGTGAACTAGTAGGTGTCGCGTAAGTGAACTAGTAGGTGTCGCTTAAGTGAACTAGTTGGTGTCGCGTAAATGAACTTGTAGGTGTCGCTTAAGTGAACTAGTGGGTGTCGCTTAAGTGAACTAGTGGGTGTCGCTTAAGTGAACTAGCGGGTGTCACTTAATTGACAATCAGATCATTATTGAAAGGGGGTAAGGGGGTAAGGGAAAAAAAACCCTCTACCAAACTCTCTCGAACTCTCAATAACTATATAACGATTTTCGATTCCTCTTGGATTGGGTGTCCGAGTTAAGGAGAATCTACTGTCTTCGCCCCTTCTGTTAAACGCCCCCTCGAATAAACGTGCCCCTTTTTGAAAAAAAAAATTCAATAAATGCCCCATCGAAGGGGGCGTTTATTCGAAAAAAGGCTGATTTGAGCTCTGATTCGGGAGAGATGGGGTGTTAGACTGTATTTTTTGAAAGCAATTTTAACACTTATGCATAACACGAGTAGTATCAGCTGGTAATATTGTCTATTCCCTTAATAAGGGATTTAAGGAAAAATGGGAATTATGAGGAGAAAGGGAGTATAGGAATATGGGGAGAAAGGGAATATGGGAATGCGGGAATATGGGAATATGGGAATACGGGAATATGGGGAGACAGGGAATATGGGGAGAAAGGGAATACGGGAATATGGGAATATGGGGAGAAAGGGAATACGGGAATATGGGGAGAAAGGGAATATGGGAATATTGAGAGAAAGGGAATACGGGAATATGGGATTATCGGGAGAAAGGGAATATGGGAATACGGGAATGTGGGGAGACAGGGATTATGGGAATACGGGAATATTGGGAGAGAAGGAATATGGGAATATGGGAATATTGGGAGAGAAGGAATATGGGAAGAAAGGGAATATGGGAATATGGGAATATAGGGAGAAAGGGAATACGGGAATACGGGAATATGGGAATATGGGGAGAAAGGGAATATGGGAATAAAGGGAATATGGGGATAGAGGGAATATGGGAAGAGAGGGAATATGGGAAGAAAGGGAATACGGGAATATGGGGAGAAAGGGAATATGGGAATACGGGAATATGGGGAGAGAGGGAATATGGGGAGAAAGGGAATATGGGGAGAGAGGGAACATGGGGAAAGAGGGAATATGGGGAGAGAGGAAATATGGGGAAAGAGGGACTATGGGGAATAAGAAAAATACATAAAAATCATTATCTCCTTAATCTAATAGGCAAGATACATGGAGAACTAGACTAAATCTCTTTTAAAGAGGGACTGGGACTAGCGTCAAATTGAAGAGTCGATTTGTCAAATTGACAAGCCGACTGTCAAATTGAAGGGTCAAATTGACAAATTGAAGGGTCGATTTGTCAAATTGACAAGCCGACCATCAAATTGAAGGATCAATTTGTCAAATAGGGTCGATTTGTCAAATTGAAGGGTCGAATTGACAAATTGAAGGGTCGATTTGTCAAATTGAAGGGTCGATTTGTCAAATTGAAGGGTCGATTTGTCAAATTGAAGGGTCGATTTGTCAAATTGAAGGGTCGAATTGACAAATTGAAGGTTCGATTTGACAAATTGAAGGGTCGATTTGTCAAATTGAAGGGTCGAATTGACAAATTGAAGGTTCGATTAGACAAATTGAAGGGTCGATTTGTCAAATTGAAGGGTCGATTTGTCAAATTGAAGGTTCGATTTGTCAAATTGAAGGGTCGAATTGACAAATTGAAGGGTTGATTTGTCAAATTGAACCATCCAATTGAAAGGTCGAATTTTGTAAGGTATCTAACTTCATACTTTTCTTTTGAAGCTTGCTGCTGCTGTATAAATCTTTATCATATTTTCTGGTCTTTTGTAGAGTATTTAAAGAGGTTTATTATTCGTTTACTACTAAGTATTTTATGTTTGTGTAGTTAGTGAATGCACCAATAAATTGATAATGCTCAGTAAGTAGTACAAAAAGAGTCAATTTTCCACAATCAATATCAATAACAGCACTAACAGCAAACATCAACACATAGCCCTCTTCTTCACTAAAACTACAAACAGCACAGGTATGACTTTTTTTCCTTTTTTCACCAGATAGTTATATGTTAAATGTTAACCAGTTGTGACAAATAGTCAGTTTTTTATCTGATGAAGTTTGATTGGTGTTCGTGTTCAATGAGTTTGGTTGAGAAAAAGTTCTAGCTTTTCCTCCCCGATGCCAGCCCAGGTGGTGTCAACCGAACCCTATCAAACCAATTTTCGTTATCGAACCATCAAATTTCATCGAACGAAATCGAACGGTTAGGTGTTTAATTACTGAACCTGATTGAACAGTAATCGAACTTTACCGGAAAATCTTCAGTTTGATTAAAGTTTGATTACTTATATCGTAGTTCGATCAAGTTCAATCAATGTTTTTGTAGCTCAAATGGTTCCAGTTAAAATTGCTAGCACAACAGCTCTAGCCTAAACGATCCCTTACAATCATTAGGAGGGTGAGGTATCACACTTTCTTTATTCTGAAGATTTAAAAAGAAATGGCTCTTAAGCTTTTTAGTGTGGGCGTCTGCTAATAAGCCGTCAGAAATGGGCAACAAGGTAATAAATCAATCTTCAATATCAAACTTCACCGATCTTGATATACCTTTTGCTAATCAGGATTTCCATTTTGAATCATTAAAAACTCCAGTGGTACCGTTGTTTTGTATAAGATTCCCATTTCCGCACTAAGATTCTTGATACTTATCCCTATATATATTTTACAAGATAACCAGCAAGAAATTGGGGAGGGTTCGTTTAATGGGATGCAGTTTAAAGCAGTTATAAAGGAGTCATTGTTGTGATTTGTACTTATTTAGATTTATTGCATATAGAAAAACCGCTTAGCTCATTTTTATTTGGATGGATATTGTTTATATTGTCATTTTTAAAACTAACCCATCATTTTTATTTATTTAGATAGATTCTTTACATTGGTATTTTTAGAAAAAAAGAAAATCTTCACATTTATTTCTCCATGTAACCAAACTTTATGCTTATATTTTATTCCCCATGCACGCCGAATTATTGTCTTGTAATTGCCATTTTTAAAGAAAGTTAATCTCCCATTACAGAACTTTTTTTTTCATCATAAAATCGACTTCCCTAAAATAAAAGGTTCCATCGTCTAGAAATAAAAGGATAAAAATAAGTAAATAAATAAATAATAGTAATAATATTTAAACATATTGTTTCAAAGGTGGCAGTTAGTGTAAGCTATATCTAGTTTCAAAGGGAGTTTCTAAACATCGACCAGAAATGGCGACCTCGACCAGCGACCACGACCGGCGACCAGATAAATTTGGGTTATCGAGTTTTTCCTCTTTCTCCACCGTAGAGTCTTTCTCTTATGATCATTTATTTATCGAATTGAAAAGTAAAGCTCATCCCTGTCTCACCTACAGTGATTATAAAGCCACGTGCAAAACGTGTAGAGCAGCCATTTCAACGCTCTTGGAGCTTGAATAGAGTGTCAATTTCTATCCTTTTGTATTTTCGGCATCAAATTAATTAGTGACAAAATTTGTGCTGGAATTTGTTTAGGAAGCTTTATATTTGATCATGAGATCATTATTTTGTCAAAATAAGTCATTTTGACAATGTAAGGACAATAGAATAATTGATGAATTGATATCTCTAAAACTGGCCTTCCCAGCTTTTTCCTACTGACAATTTCTATCTATTCATACTAAAGGCATCTCATTCTGTACAATTAAAATATTTGGTGTAATAAAGTTTACAGCCATCACACTTAACTACCATGTCAATATTTTTGTCAAAAAGTGTCACTTTGTCTAGAAAATGACTGGTAACGTCAAAAGTCACTTTTAGTATTCTCTAGCTAGAGTAATTCTCAGCCGCGTGCTCAGTGGTTCATTTGAAAGCCACATCAGGACTTGATTTGGATGCTCTCTACGGTGGAGAGAGCAGGTAAACTCGATAACCCAAATTTATCTGGTCGCCGGTCGTGGTCGCTGGTCGTGGTCGCCATTTCTGGTCGATGTTTAGAAACTCCCAGTTTCAAATATACATTCCGATTTTTCTTTTGGATCATTAGAGGGAGGCTCATAAGCTTTAGTCCCTTCTGTCCCTGCAGCAACAAGTGTATTTCGACCATTCTTATCAATCCATCGCGTAGACATTTCTGGCTGAAATTTGCTTCCTGATGAATTTGATGTCGCTGAATCAAGTGAAGCAGACTGGATATTTTCCCTTTCGTTTTTAAAAAACAACAAAAAATGAAAACAACAAAACAATGAATTTTATTTTAATTTAAAGTTTATGAAACTACATTAATAACGTAAAATTACCTCCCAAGTTTGATTATCAGCGCAATCTTATCTATCAAAAGCCATTGAGTGGCCCCGGGATTATCTATCGCTCAGAAACTTTGAGCTTCACTGATTTGAAATATGTTGATTTAGATGCGACAACGCGGACGGCTATACAACACGCGTGACGTCATAGTAAGTTTGCGTTGTCTTTTTGAAAAATTTGATTTAGAAAAAATACGAAAGCGCGCCAAAATATAAACAAACAAAATGGCGACAAATCACAGTTTGAGAGCTGTTCGTGAGCAAATTCTTGCAGCCTATGCTGAAGACGTAATTGACGCAGAAGAGTTTGTTTTGCTTTATGATGCAAATAAATCAAAAGCCATTTATCCTTATTGGAAATATGAAAGATTTGACATAGGCATGATTGATGATGAGCAGAGTTTTATTGATTTTCGTTTTGGGAAAAATGATCTTTATACCCTCTTGGATGTTTTCAACATACCAGAGAAAATTACCTGCATTCAAGGGACTGTATGCAAAGATATCGAGGCCTTGTGTATCATGTTAAAAAGATTGGCCTTTCCTACTCGCTACTCGGATATGGCCACTATGTTTGGTAGAAATATGACTGAGACTTGTCTAATTTATAACACAATGATAGACCACATCTATGCCCAGCATGCTCATAGACTGAACGATTGGAACCAACCCATGTTAGCACCAGCTCAACTACAATTGTATGCAGATGCAATTCACGAGAAAGGAGCTCCTTTGCAAACCTGTTTTGGCTTTGTCGATGGAACTGCAAGAAGGATTGCTAGGCCTAAACAACACCAGAGGCAAGTCTACAATGGTCACAAAAGGGCTCATGCCCTGAAATTTCAAAATGTAACTTTGCCAAACGGAATGATTGGTAATTTAGCAGGGCCATACGAAGGAAGAAGGCACGATAGCTTCATGTTGGCAGATTAGGGATTGCTAAACCAACTACAGCAGCATGCTTGGTACAATAACACCCCTCTTTGTATATATGGTGACCCTGCATATCCACTGAGTGTGCATTTGCAAGCTCCTTATAGAGGTGCTGCTTTGACTGTAGATCAAAAAGCTTACAACAAAGATATGAGTGCAGTTAGAGTGACTGTGGAGTGGTTGTTTGGATTGGTTTCGAACTATTTCAAATTTATTGACTTCAAAAAAATGCAAAGAATCGGCATGAGTCCAGTTGGAAAAGTTTATATAGTTTGCTCAATCCTTCAAAATGCACACACTTGTTTGTATGGAAACCAAATTTCAGAAGCATTTGGAATAGATCCACCTGGCATCAGAGACTATTTTCAATAAACAATTTGGTCGAATTTTTCAAACAGAAAGTAATTGACATTGTAAAATTTATTTTTTATAAAATATTTTACACAACCAGTGTGCAAAAAAGTTTCAAGAAAGTTACATAAAAGGATAAAAAATCTACAAAAAATAAAAACTTTTTCTTTTTTCTATATACAAACACAAGATAAAATCTCTATACCCTTCTTCAAAATGGATGTGAGCAAAAAAAGTATCTGAGTGTCCAATTTTTAGTCTTTTTGTTGTCGTTTCAAAAGTTCTTCCATAAGTAAGGCTTGTTGAGCCATCATCTGTTGATTTGATTGCAATAAATTTGCCAAAAGTTGATTTTGCATGGTTGTTTGATTATCTTGAAGTTCTCTGTCCTTTTGACGATTTTCTTGATCATATTTCAATTTTTCTCTCAAAAATTCTACAGTATCTGAGCTCGAACGTTTTGGTGGTTTATCTTTCATTTGGTCTGTCTTCTTTCTTTCAGCAGTTTCAGCTCTATGTTCCATGGCTAAACGTCTCACCTCCATGGCTGCATCTCTGTCATTCCGTTCTTTTTCACCAGCTTCAGCGACAGCTTCCTTGGCTTTTTGGGCAGTATCATCGGAAATGTTTATGACTTCTTCAACTAAAACTTCATGTTCAGTTGGTTCATCACCACCCAAACCAGTATATTGAATGTTTCTGTTTATTATAGGTCTAAACCTTTTGATTAGTCCAGTAATTTTATCTCTGACTGCACGATCGGTAAGATTAAAACCATCAAATTTGTTTAAAGTATCAGCAACTTTCTGCCATCCATTACTTCTCTCCTGGGTTCCAGATTTGTGTACAAGTACGCTTTTACCAATCACCTCTCGCATCAACATGACTTCCTTTCCCTCTGTCCATTGCATAGTCCTATAAAATATGGAAGGAAAGTTTGTTAATTTCAAGCAGAATTGCTAGAAAATTATAAACAAAAACACAAGATTTCAATTCTTTTGAACTTGTACTTTCGAAGAACTTTTTGTAAACAAACCAATTTTTTTTGAAAATATTGCTTTAATAGTACAGAAGTAAGAAATTCTGTTTATAAAGTACAAAGATATTACATTACAGTTAATTTAAAAATAAGATTCTTACTTTTTTTTGCTTGCTTGTTCCATTTTTCTTGAAAAAATTTCACAAATTTTCTTTACGCCTCGTCAGATCGAAGACAACGTGAAAAAGGCCTTTTTTGTGTTGTGTACGCGAGATGAATTTTTCGATGCATTGAGATTTGTCTCGTCCCAGTACTTTTGGGGTTTCCCCTGATATAATGGCGTTGTTTACAAGTTCGCGTCGTCGAATCTAAATCAACCTAATACCTTGTTTGCACGCCGAACGCTGGATTGATATTTCGTAAAATCTTAAATTAAGACGATATTTATGCTCGATTTAGACTCAATGGGCGATTATTAGAAAATTCTCCAGCTATGGTAAATCTCATATTGTGAACGGGAACTTTTTTTGCCTTTACTGTCTTACTTTAACGAGATTATTTACCTTCTCAAATAAACGCCTGTAATTTTGGTAACTTTGGATGAGCCGCTTATTAGAGGGCGGCTTTAGAAATTTAATTTACCATGGTCCAGAGGTTTTTAATGAATGTTGGAATGTTCTACTCTCAATAAATTTTCTTAACAAGTAAATACACTTCAAGCTCTATCACGAGTTATTAACATTTGTAATTTTATTGGCTATCTTTATCTAAGGACTTAAATTTTCTTGAGTTATGTCTTATCTAATACCCGCTACTGAAATAGAAAAAAATGAAAAATATTAATTCGATCAAGGTAGTCTGGAAATCCATACTCTCTATTCAAGCTTACACCACATAAGCAAAAATCCCATCAGAAACTACTCATTGAGAGTATGGTATTTTTGACCCAGTTTGAATTTGTTCACATTTGGTTTGAATTTCGTGCCAAAAAAGCCGTTGATAAGGTAGCCAATCAGATTCGCGCACTCCCAATCAAAACAATAATATCACGTGATTTCAACAATTGTTTAACAGCCAATAGAATTCTGTGACCAGATTTTGCATCTACAAAAGTACCCAGCTGTTTCTATATTATTGTTCGTTTTAACTAATTGCAATACTTCGAAACCACACGAACAGAGTAGACAGGCCTCCCAGCTACGATCAATGATACTTCTACTATCCTAACGAAAAAGTTTCCGCAGCTTTTATGTGAAGAAATAAGAATTTCAATCCAACTATATTCACTCAGGAGATTTGGGCGACAGAAAGCAACGTCCTTATTGGGACTCATCAGCACAGTTGAAAATCTGTGGATAAAAAACCAGGTAAATAAAAGTTTCTTCAACTGGGAAAAATGTCGTCGCCTTAATTCTTATAATTTTTGTCACTTTCCCCCGACATATTTACCCAGAAAAGGCACTCTAGTTTTGCCTAACAGATTTCCTGCAAAAAGAATATCCAATTAAAATGCTGTTGTTTTCACCTTTCGCTAGTGCTTCTCAAGACTCTACAGTCTAAATATTTGCGAGGCTAACTAGCAAATCGGCATAATCACGAAAACGTCCGAAAAATGTAACAGGCTAGTGAGTTTCAACCAATAAAATAACGTATTTTCACTGGCCTTAAATTTTTCGCCGATCGTCGTGATTATCCTGGATCACCTCAGTATTATTTGCAACGCAAACAGAGCGGAGGAAGGAACGTACTTAAGCGTTCTGGAGCGCGTGTAACCCCTTTTTCTAAACATTGAGACGGTTTGATAGAAATCAGGGAAATAATTGGCAGAATTGTGGAATCGGGTAACCCCTTCAACCAAAGAGAATATATATGTTTTTATATTCTCTTTGCTTGAACCCCCATATAACTTTACTTACAGATGATAACTTCACATTGTATTTGAATACGAAATGAGAAAAAAATTGGACATGTTCGGAGTTTTAAAGTCTGGTATTTGGTAAGGGTTAGCCAAATAGAAAAATGTTATTAGAGGTTGAAAAACTTTGTCCCCCTTACCCCCTTGGCTCCTGGATTTTCCGAAGGAGAGGGACCTGGAAAATGGGACGTGGTATTTTCCCAAGGTATTCTTGGATTGGTGGATTTGAAGAACAGATCATTTGAAAATTCTGAAGGCGACTCCTGGATTCTGGAGGGAGTATACCACAGATTTTGAATTATTTACCGCTGTGTTTACTATGAATTTTTCTTGGATCTATTGTTTAAATAAACCCTCCCGCCGCCGCTGCCGGTAATATACCGAGTTTATGTTTCGACATAAATCGAGGGGGACGGTATAAAGCAAAGTTGACATGTCTCCAAAATCACTGTCCACTTTGCTCGACGACGGTAAAAACACCAAAATACCGTCGTCTGTTTAGGTGAGCAAAGGCGACATAGAGCCGTACATTGACTATCGACTTTGTTTTGTATCATTTCACTTACCGGCACCCTCGATATCCTCCGATACATAAACTCGGTAATATACGAATACCGGCGCAAACCCGTGGATTACCGCAATATATTTCTAAGCTCAATCATAAAGTCTAAATTCGAAACCCGCCGCCGCCGCCAATAATATACGAATACCGGCGGAAACCCGCTAAATACCGCAATATATTTCTAAGCTCAATCAAAAAGTCTAAATGCAAAACCCTCCGCCACTGCCGGTAATATACGAATACCGGCGGAAACCCGTGGAATACCGCAATATATTTCTAAGCTCAATCAAAAAGTCTAAATGCAAAACCCTCCGCCGCCGCCGGTAATATACAAATACCGGCGGAAACCCGCTAAATACCGCAATATATTTCTAAGCTTAATCATAAAGTCTAAATTAAATGCAAAACCCGCCGTAGAATATGCTATAGTCTAAGACGAATAACTATCTAAGAAAAAAGCCCAAAGCCGAAGAAGAAAATTCGCAAACGGTTTTTTTTGCCGAAAAGAGTTAACAGTCGGTAGAGTTGCCAGTCTCCGCTGCCGCGGGTTTGAAATGAAAATATTTTGATTACCGGCGGGTTGCCGCAAAACACCACAAAACCCGGCTGCAGCGGTAAATTATTCTAATGAAAAGAATTTGATTGCCGGTGGGTTGCCGCAAAACATCGCGAAACCTGGCGGCGGTTGGTTATGGGGATGTACCGCTGGACAACGGCCGAGTACCTTTTTTACCCTCCGCAAGTCCCAGGTAGGGTTGCAAAAACACCAAAATAGAACCCTAACAGTCCCTCGTAGGGTGCTTTTCTTGGAAAATTTTGGGGAAAAGTAGAAAATTTGAGAAAATCTTGGAATTTCAGTCCCATTCAGGGTCACTTTTTTGCGCAAGTTTCGGCCTCGGTTTCGGCAAAAATTTTGAAAAAACGAGACCCACGTAAGGTCCATTTGTCGAACCTCAGCGGAGCACCCCCGTTGTTCGGCAAGGGTAGTACTCCCCCCCCGGGGAAAACTCCTTCTCCTGGAAAAAAATAACAGATATTTTGAAAAAATCCGCGGGTGGCTGCTCTTGATGAATAGAAAAGGTTATGTCCTGCAGATTTAAGGCGTGCGAAAAGATTATAAGATTATAAGCTAAAAAGAGAGGAAAATCTAGCACATTGTTAGTGTTGCTTTTATCGCATTGCAACTTTGTCTGTTTATCGTTTTTTATTAATTTGTGTCCGAAACGAAATAAGTGGGAGGACTGTATATGTCTATTAGATGTTTCTTCTTCTCTGTCTAGTTTCGTACTAATCATAAATTACAAATGTCGCGCTATTTATATATCCACGTGACCCTACTGGTCACGTGGTCAAACTGTCAATCATAATTTCTATTCCACGACATTCCCCCCGAAAATATAAATCACAACACTCACCCTGCCAAAATAATCTAAGTTCCTATAAAAAGTGTAACAAATGTTCTAATAAATCGAGTAAATCCTAGTTCATAAAACGTTCATAAAGCAGGTGAGGTCTAAATACAAATACGCCCTTTTGACGTCATTCTATTGATTTGTTATTCATTCTGTAAATTAAATATCTCTCTCTCGTAAACAACAAAGTTCCATGTGTTCGAAAAAAATTTCAGAGGAATTTTTTGAAAATGTTTTCTTGCGTAAACACAAGTCTCCTTTTACAGAATCTCTCAATAATTTCCAAAGTAAACTTCTTTCAAAGTTCCAGCAAAAAAGATTCTAAAGTTCGACGTTTTCCCAAACAAATCTCCAATTCCAGTAAAGTTTCCCAATTTTGACGATTCAAATGTCTTGCTTTCTAAATACGTACAATTCTCAACGTTCAAGTAACCAATTTTCGATATATTCTTTAGTCGTAGGGGCCAAATTTCCAATGGGGCCGAGAAAATATCAAACTTTGTTCCCGTTCGTTAAAAGTCGTAAATCTCAAATTCTCAATCAAGTCTGAAGTATCCAAATCATGTGTAACTCCAAAGTTCTCAAATCCTAAATCAAATATGTAAAGATCAAATTCTCAAATCAAATGTGTGACGATATATTCCCCAATGACGGATAGGAATTATTCGTAAATTTGTATCCAAAGTTTTCCGCAATTTTCAATACAATCTATATAAGTCTCAAAGGTTTTCAATTCAAATCTCAAATCAATGTATGACGATATATTCCCCAATGACGGGTAGGAATTATTCGTGAATTTGTATCCTCAAATCTCAAATCAAATGTGTGACGATATATCCCCCCAATGACGGATAGGAATTATTCGTAAATGTGTATCCTCAAATCTCAAATCAATTTGTATGACGATATATCCCCCAATGACGGATAGGAATTATTCGTAAATTTGTATCCTCAAATCTCAAATCAAATTGTGTGACGATATATTCCCCAATGACGGATAGGAATTATTCGTGAATTTGTATCCAAACTTCTCCAATTTTCGATACAATCTAAATCTCAAAAGTTTCCAAATCAAATGTAAATCCATAAATCTTATCCGTGTGAGTTCCAAGTTCAACAGCATAAGTTCAATCAATAAATGTTTCATTAAATTTCCAATCAAATCCATAAATCAGTGTCCAATAAGTTCAGGTTCAGCAGCACATGTTCAATAATTATTTATTCAAATCAATTCCAAATCATTCCAAGTCGGTCAAGTTCAACAACGATAATTCAATAAAAGTTCTTTAAAAAAACTTTTATACCAGATTCATATCCGGTTCGGTGGACCAAATGTCCGAAACGAAATAAGTGGGAGGACTGTATATGTCTATTAGATGTTTCTTCTTCTCTGTCTAGTTTCGTACTAATCATAAATTACAAATGTCGCGCTATTTATATATCCACGTGACCCTACTGGTCACGTGGTCAAACTGTCAATCATAATTTCTATTCCACGACAATTTGTCTCCTTTTTCATTCATTCATTTAATATTCAGTCATTTAGCTCCGTCTCTGCAAATTTAAAAATTCAATTATTGATGAGGTGGTCGGGAAAGATTATTCTTGTTTGCCTTATTGTTTATTTAGTGCCTCCGGCCGGCTGCTTAACCTATCCGGATTCGACATCCATAACGTACGGAATCCCCCGTCGATCGATTGTCTGCATCTAAAAACTTACAAAAGACGGGGGTAATCAGAAAGTTCTACGAGTTTTAATTTCTATGAAATACTTGTATTTTTGTGAAGTAGAAAATACATAATATCAAAAAATAAGTACATTTTTTCTTTGAAGATTTTAACTTATTTTTGAATTTTATATTGTGCGTGTAAGTTCGACAACTTCCTAAAGTTCTATTTTTGCGACCCCCGGGAAATGTGTTAATCGATTATTGAATCAAGTCCGGAAACCCGAAAATCTTTAACAAATTTGACATCTCAGTTGTAAACACAAGATCCCAAAGAAAAAAAGAATAAGAGTAGGGAAAAGCAAAGTTATAAACACTAAAGAATTTAAAAAATGATTGATTTTATAATAGCATTGAGTTGATGGACTTTAAGATTGTGAAAATGAGGAAATTCCATCTTGTTTTGTTTTCATTGGTAATGTTTAAAGGTATGTTTTAACTCGTGTTAAATCTTGTTTTCAGGAGTTTGGCAAACACTTCAAACAGGAATAAACAAATCTCATAGTTAGAGAGGAAAAAGAGGAGGGCAAACAATTTGGGGGGAATAAACAATCTCATATCAGCCTTGCTCGTGTAATACTTAGATTAACTCAAGAAAATATTTCCAGTTAACTGGAATAGTCAGTTTCACTGCAGTTCAATGTTTTTTTTTTTTTGAGTGAGATAATTAGAGGATTGGGGAAGGAGACGTAAGAATATTTTATCGTGGCTGTTGTGTGTGGGGCCTTGACTTTTTTATATCAAAACCAAAAGAATGTGTGAGTCACACATTGTTTTGATGTCTGTGGTTGTCTCTGGAGGTACATGGGCCGGCGATCCATTTTTGGTGGTGGCATTTTTGGAAAAAATTTTTCCTCACATTTACACCCAAAACACCTTAAAACGAGATTAATTGAGGGAGAATACAGGTTTCTTGTGGTTGATTTGGCTCAATCAGCTAATAGTAACTCGTAAAAACTAGAACATTCCTACCAAAAGTGGAGGGGCCAGGACCCCCGGCACACCAATTGACGGGGCCCATGAGTAGGGGGTGTTTCTGCCTGCATTTCCTTGGACTGTTTGTTTTGCTTGCCTAAGTTGGAAAAAAAAAAAAAAAAAAAGAAATTGGCGTAAAAAAATGACAAAACCCCTCAAATTTCAGTTAGGTTCTTCTTTCATGATATCATGCATACCACCTTGAAAAGGTTGGCTATATATAAAAGATCGCTATAAAGTTTAAACTAAAACACCCACTTTCATAACCGTCATCTAACTTACTTTAACTTGCATCAGGGAGGAAATTGCATAGCAATCAAAGGAACTGACCATCAAAGCACAAATTCAAACAAATGAACCGCTAAGCTTACTTTACCATTTTTTGATTTAACTTTTGATTTTTAATGACCAGCCAGTCTGCATTGAAGCTACAGGTTAGCCCCACGGATGGAAGTAACCGATCTCAAGGTAATCAGGTTAGAAGCTAGGCGATCGTACCTCTTTATCTTTTTCTCTAAACAATACAATGCTGACAATTGACATAACACACGTGTGATGTAAAATTGGACAAGTATCCCGAAGAAAGTGTTATAGAAATCTGCAACAAAACGAAGGGGTCCTTCTACTGATTGCTCCCAGCGGCTCCTTCGCAGCTTTTATCAAATTTCCACAATGAGTTCGGCATTTCAACAGCCCTTCTTTTGGCACCCGCCTTTCAGTGCCTTCACGACGGGCGGCTGTAAAATCGGACCCCTTCATATATTTGTTTCAATCCGTGATCCGTGGCTTAGGTTTTTTCTCATCTTTAATTTACTACGAAAGGGATTTGATGCGAGAGTTAGATTGTCAACAAAGTACAAAAAAATCATTGATAAAAAGAACTTAAAATCGTAAATATTTTCATTTTGAAGAATATATAGTGCAAAAAAAAACATAGAAAAGTTCATTTTTATGCATTAATTGAAATGGATTTGGAAAATTTTCCATGTTAGTTTTTGCACAAACCCCTTAACTATGGCGAGCACCCCGTTGTTAAGATGTTGACTTGAAATAAAAAATGAAAGCACTCAAAACGAAAGTAAAGTCGGCCCGGACTCAAAATCCCGTAATCTTGATATACGAGTTTAAGTCTATACTGCCTTTTGCAGGCAAAAACGCATTCATTTAACTCCCAAAACAATTTTATTCACAGTGAAGTCGGGAAACCTGCAAATGAATGACCTGGCTGGTCATTAAAATACAAATTTAAATCAAAACAAACCTGATTTACAAAAAAATTTGCGTATGGTAAAATGTATATCTCCTTATCATGAAGTGATGTCATGCATAATTATGTTTATAATATCACTATTGAATTTGAGGTTACATACCAGCAGCCATCAAGGAACGTCTGAATTCCCACCATCTTGAAATTTATGATCTTGCATGATTTTTTAATATCAAACCACGCTGCTTTCTTTACCTGCGATTCTGTCTGCGAATACAGTTAATCACACTAACGTCCCGCCGAAATGCGTATCAAAGATTAATGCTGCCTAATTGTTTACTTGACTCGTAAGCAAAAACATGTGCCGTAAAACTTCTATAGGGATTTATGAAAAAATAACAAAGCGCTTTTTACTGTAATGAAATTAACATTTTCAAAAACTCTAGAAATTGCCAAAATTTGTGGCCATAGAATGAAAAATGACATAAGAAATTTTCAGTTTTTAAGTTGGGGTTTCTGTTTATTCTTACCTTCAGGTGTTAGTAGTTAAGTCTTGGGACAGTTACTTCTTAGTTCATCATAATTTTTTTTTGTGTTTGTTTTAAAATTTTGTTGCCTTTTCGGATTGGTTTTTCTTTATCTTTTTAGATTTTTAAACTCTGTTTTATAATATATTTTTTTTACTGCGCACTATACGAAATGAGTTATGTTTCGGTAACGCTAGCCCAAACAGTAGGAAATTTTGCCAGGGGGTTGATTCGAGTAGAAAGAGGGATTTCGTGCCGATTTTAACGAGCAAAATTTTATTTTTTGTGAAAAAGCATTTTGATACGTTTTTTTCATTATGTAGAATTTTTTTCCTGTGCGGGCGTGGCGCGCCTTCGCACTAACTCTCCCACCACCCGTTTCCCCAAGGATTTGACGTTGGAATCGAAGAAGTGACTTTTTAACGATAATAATTCTGACGTCAATTATTCAAAACACCATGGGACGTAAGTTTTAGAACTTTAGAAGGCTTGGCACTTTCTACGAAAAAGTTGGTAAAATTTGAGTTCTTAAATAGTCAATGCGCAGGTAAAAAATAGAGGTCCTCCGTGCGAGAAGTGGATATAAGTTGTTGTCCCGTAAGTTCGGATATACCCATGATTGTTTTGAAATCAAAGTATTCATTATTTTGTCTTTGTAAAGGCACGTCATATGTCGACCTCAAATTTGTAAATACAGCAACATTTTTTATATCTTTTCCATTCTTATACACTGATGATACATTGAAGCTCTCAATTTGACGTTTTACTGCTCAATAAGTACCCGTTTTCTATTAAATTGAAATTGCTTTCAAACTTCCTGAAGAAACTTTTAAAAAGGTTTATTATTTATACTAAGCTCATATTTATATGGTGAATTTTTCAAGTCCCATTCTCTTATTCCATTTGAAGCATAAAAAGGTATTTATATACGAGATAAAAAACTAATTCAAGTAACTCATTGTATGGAGCGATGGCCAAGTGATCAAAGGCGTCAGCATCTCAAACCAGGGATTCGCAGTTTGAATCCCCGTTCCTTCCAATGTTCTGTTCAGTTCATAGATAGCCAAGCCGGCTGGCCGTGGACTCCGTGAAAACAATCGAAATACGATGGGAAATTGGCCTCCTTTAGTGAATAGAGCAATGAAACTCAGTAAAAGACGATCGAACACAGTCAAAGAACAATCGAATGCAATCGAACAACAATTGAATACAGTCGTACTACAATTGAACCAATTGACTGTTATCCAGAATTTTTACGTTGGATTGAAATTCAACTGGGTTTGACAATCGAATTTCAATCGTTGAATTATGTTCAGCATTCGGTTGTTCAGCGTTATCAGAAGTAATTTGTTCGAACACTGATTCTGTTTGGTTTAAATCGTCTGGACATGAAAATGTTTAGGGTATGTTCAGGCCATACTGTGGGTCATGATTGAGTATCTTTAACTTGATTGGTGGACTAAGCCAAATGTGTGATTTTAGAAAGAGTTTTTGAAGTTTGGGAAAATTATGACCGGTGTTTATTTTCTGGTGCTGAAAAGTATTATCAAATTACGCTGCGCTTGACACAATAACCCAGACCTGATCAAGCGCTTGTGGAACTAATCGAACGATTTTAATATTAATAAATTAAGAAAATTAATCAAACACTCACAGTTTTTGAAGAAATAGGAGTTTTATTAGTTTGATCAGTAAAAAGTTTGATTAGTTTGATTATATCCAATCCTCACCTCTTCATTAACGACTTGAGGTTTATGGGAATATAGTTTGTAGCCCCTCAGTTGGGATTTCACCTGTAGCCTCGTGGATACGCCCCAACATAACTGCCCTTGAAAGGATACACGGAAAGTGTGTAACCCGCTATCAGAAGTAATTTCTAGATTTGCATTCTTAATTTTGCCTTGAAAACTATACTTACAATTCTGCAGAGTGGCCCCAGGGGGGTACTACGGTTGGGGGGGTGAGGGGTATGTGCGAACGGGACCTATGAAAACTGATCCTTAGAGAGACTGGTTTTTGCTGGAAAGGTGACCCTTACAGACCCTTAGAGAATTTGTTGAAAAATTTTCTTCGATTTTTGAAAAAAGTGGTACCCTTAGAAAGACTTTTTTACAATTTTTTCACTTGAAATCAAAATCTTTTTCTAAAATCGTGAATTTTCCGACCCTTCTATACTTTGAAGGGTGAAAAAAACAACTCTTACTGTCCACACATACCTTGCACCCATTTTTGCCTAAGTACCCCCCCCCCCCACCGGGGAGCGGCACAACCTTGTGGAATAAAATTGGGTTATTAAACCGATCGAGCAGCAATGAATTAAAAATTTGAGAGTAATTTTTCAATTAAAAATGTAATCGTTTGCTTGAGTCCGATTGGTTCGAATAGGAAGGTCAGAATCTATAATTATTGAAGCCATATAGCTCCATTAGTCCCCATTCAATGATAAACATTTTGACTTTCGAGGAAATCTGGGGGAAAAATTCAGTTTGTGTATGAATTTTTCCTATAAATTAGATAGACAACCCTGCAAAAGTAATACCCATAAGTTAAAAAATCGAACCCCTAAAATTCTCTTCAAAGTTATATTCCTGCAAAAATTGATATTGCTGATTCTGGTGAATAAATTCTGAGAAAAACAGACATTTAAAATCTTGATTATCCGAATAACTTTGTTTTTTAAAACTCTATCACTATTTTTTTCTCCAGGTTTGCTTTCAATGAATGATCTAACTGATAAAGATGATGTCAAACATACGATACAAAGGTATAATTTAATTTCCTCATAATTTTTTCTACTAAGTTTACAGTGTTCAATTTAATGCCAGTGTCACCAACAAAAATAAAAAGTTCCCCATCTCCAAACCGCAGATCATTCTATTTTGGAAACTTTTTTTATATTCATATCATAAAGTGTTTTTTTGCGTTTTCTGTAGAAATTGGCAGTCTGCACATTTTGATACATTACTCTTTAAAAAGGAAAAAAGAGAAAAGTATGATGTTATTGTAAAGATAAAAAACTATTTCAAAAATATTGGCAGTTCGCACATTTTTCAAAAACTGTAAATTTGACCCTGGCTCTAACCACCAAAAGTAATTTTATCAGTTGTTCTGAGCCTGTCATCCTAGCACTATAAAAGCTAGTTAGAGGCTCCAAACATTATCAACCCTTTTGGCCATGTAGCCATTTATATTTTGTCCATTTTTGGACATTTTTAGTTTACATTGGAGGACTATAGCCTTCGATAGATAATGCTCTATGAAGAAGTTCTTTTGGTTTTCTTCTTCTTCATTACGTTATATTTTCTTCTTCTAGATTATCTTTCCAACAATGTCTGCTAATTCTTTTAGAACAGACTTCAAAACCTGAAAACTTTTGACTGAACCTGTAGATTTTTAGGGGAATTGAAAGGTTTTCAGATTTTAGAGTTTGGCAGGTCAAGCTTTGGTGAATTTGTCGAGTCAAGATTTTGAAAAATATTGGTTGAGATTTTTACAAGTTGGGTGATAATTCATTACATTGTAATTAGTGAGTACTCGCTTTGATTTGCTTGAGAAATTAGAAAATTGGCTAAATGTGACTTGAGCGAGGTGACTTCTCATTTTTGTCTGCTTATTAAAACCTACTCGTTTATTCACGCATTCCCTGTACGATACTGTTTTACTATCTATAGGGCGGAGCTGGGTTAACAGTTTTTCTCACCATTTGCTTGCATGCCTCTTTATTCATAACAGTATGTAGATATAGTCTGACTATATTAACCACCAATGTTTATATATAAATCGATTGCATTAAACTTGATTAAACCTATTCACTGACCCCTTCTCTTTCTCCCTCACGACCTGGGTAGAAACAAATCTTATTAAATATTCTATTAAGAAACACAATGTCGTCATCTTATTGAGGTTGTTCAATGAACTACCCTTTCATTATTGCACCTATGAGTATCAAAAACCCGAATGCCAAACCCAAGGACTTGCTTAAATTTATTTCATTGATTTCTAAAGGCTTAAGGGAGGGGTTTTCACCCCTGGAAGGCCCTGCCCGGGTCAGTACCAGGTCACCGGGGGTCATATGGGTGTGGACCGATGCCCTGCGTCCATCCCAGCCCATCAGGACATTAGGGAATAAGGAAGGCCGTCCGGGGGTGTACGGGTTTTATGTATTATTAGTTCTTTTTTCCTGTCGGTTTTTCGGTGTTTCAGAAAAGAGTTACGATATTTTGGTGCCATACGGTGGCCAAATAAAGCGTTTGTTTGTATTATGTTGTACTTACTTCAAACATTTTTCGTCTTCAAATTATATTCAAACCGTTTCGTTTTTTAGAATTTTTAACGACGATTAGGGAGCTGTTAGCTATCATAGAATCAAAGTCTTAGAACAACAACTATACTATATCAATTTGAAAGAAAAAGCAATGCGAAAACCTCAGACGATAATGAATTACGATGACCCTTTATAATATGCAATAGATTATGATAATCCCAGAGATTAAAATATCAATCAAAACAAGTTCTTTATAACCTCGGCTTAAATTAGAAGTGGAAGAAAGTTGTTTTTTAATTACTGCTTTGTACAAAACTACATGATTTTAGGGGTTTAACATTACCATACACGCTTTTTTTATAAGAATGTCCATGATGAAAATGGGCAAAAAATTAAGAATATGCTAATAATATCACCATCATGGAATTTTGAGACGTATGTACTAAATGTTAAATCTAGTCTGAATCTGAATATATTTTAAAAGGATGATTTTCTCAAAAAAGTTAAGAATATCCATGATTAAATGGATTTACACCATTCTTATAAAAAAAGCGTGTACTATTATAAGGGAGGTAAGGGATAGACTATAGATTTACCACAACATAATTGCTAGCTTCTCATGGAACTAAGTCAGGGGGAACTGAATTTTTTGAAATTTTGAGGGTATGTTCATGCACTTTCTCTCATGTCGACCCTTACACTATGAGAGGCATAAAAAAGATACCCTTTAAGGCTACACCTACGGTCGGCAGTCAGTGCCCTCCAACCCCGGGAGATTCCCTCATGATAATCGTTTAATAAAACACACATTTCAAAAAAAGAATTAATCAACATTTATTTGTGCCGTGTTGGAGAAAATTGTTCTTTCTCTTGCTTAAAAAATGTCGTGCAAGCGAAAGGAGCGAGATATTTTAAGCTAGGGTGAGAAGCACCCCCACCGGTACAAACGTGTACCCTCACACCCCCTCTGACCAGTTGGTACCAATCGAACTCCCAGGAACCCCTGCGACTGGCTTGTAGTTTGAAGAGTTTAGAATTATTATTCAAACCTGCGTCTGTTTACACCCTATGCTAAGCTATCGTCAAACCAGAAAATTGTCGTTTCAGTTAATTTTAACGAATTCTAACGAGATTCAAAGATCTATTACTAAAATAGCAAGATTTTCGGAGTAGATTTTCAATTTGTTTAATTGATTCCTAAGAATCGATGAGAGTCGAGAAAGGCTAGGAAAAAAAAACTAGAAAGAGCTGTCATTTTACTTACCAAATTTAATCTCTACAACATTTCAGTAAAACAAAGTCTAAGATGGCAATTCACAATAGAAAATATCTTTCATACCATAGTTTAATTCACTTAATACGTTTTTTAATACATAAGAAAATTCCTTGAATATTTTACCATTGGTTATTCATAATTTAGTTATTGTAATTTGGTGTTTTATTTTTCTTAGAAAGCCTTTTGAAATGCGTGTTTCCGGTTTTTAACAATCGAAATTGCTTCCAATAACAATAGCTGCCAAATTTTATGGTTTTGAAGCACCCGTTATTAAAACATTCATTATATTTTGCCAAGAATTAAAAGTCGTCTTTGCAAAATAGAATGAAACATCTATTCGTTAGAAGCAAGCTTTGCCCTTTTACAACAAAAACACAAAAAGAAGTCTAAAAGTCAATCCACGGCTTTCTCCAATGTTCTGTTCTTACATAGATGAGGACCCCGTAAAAACAATCGAAAGGATATCTAAGAGTCATAGATTACTCGGCTATGCATGTAAAATATCGACTCAAAGACTACCACAGAAAATGAGAGTGCAAAGCAGTGTTAAGGAGACTATGATATTTTTGGCCTTGTTGATCTTTTGATCGAAGTATTTTTTCTGGTAACTCTCGATACATTCCATAAGGGATCGTTTCATTCCAAATAATGATAAGTTTTATTATTTTTTCAGACGGTCATCGAATTCGGATGTTTGCGACGATAACAGACCGTGTCAAAGTAAGTCAGTCACGTGATGATATTGTCAACGCTTAAATGGGACATCCCAAAAATAATCGCTCATAAAAACTGTTTCAGTGTCCTGGGGCCGACTTCATGCTTTTTTCATTTTCCTCCCCCATGTTCGGGTTGTTTTTTTTTCTGGAAGAGTCTAATCTTGTTTCTCTATGTATTTGAAACTTAAGCGTTGGAGATTACTTGCTCGTTGTGTACCTCCTCCTACCTGGTGCAAAGGTTTCGTTACCATTCTGCTACTTTTTACTCAAGTCGATGAAACAACTCTTAAAAATTGTCTTTGATTTGATAAAACTCAGATCGAGTGCGATATTAAGGTTGAATGTTGTTTATGGCTCTCAAATTCTCAAAAGACCTTATTTTGGTGTTTTTACCGTCGTCGAGCAAAGTGGATGGCGATTAATTTGGAGACATGTCAACTTTGCTATAGATACCGTCTCCTTCGATTTATCTCGTTAACACATAAACTCGATACTATTAATTTTTTCACAGTTCCAGAATTTCGAACACATCCTAGGAACATATCGTATCCAATAAAGCAACGTTTACGTTGTCGCGCGGTCGGTAATCCACAACCGATAATCACATGGAGAAAATTGAACGTCAATAGCAATGCTATGGCTGACACCTCCATTGATCCGCAAAACAAACACTATCGAATCTCCACTGAACGGTAACAACTGATAGGTTATTTCTCAGATGTAGATCAATTTGTAAACTAATTCTCTCGACTTTGGATCTATCTGATTTCGTTTAGTATTTCTTCTTCATTATTTTTTAGGCTTACTTCGTCCTCAAGAATGAAAGTTGAAAATGTTCAATATTTCTTAATTTTTCTTCTTTTATATAACACCCTGGATATCTACAAGTTTTTCGTTCGTTCGTTCGTCCATTTGTTCATTTGTTCATTTGTTCATTCGTCCGTTTGTTTATTCATTCATTCATTCAATCATTTTTCATTCATTCATTCAATCATTTTTCATTCATTCATTTTAGGAAACGTATAAAAGATGGCAATTTCAAAGGCTACCGAGAGATGGTTGTTTCTACCATGAACATTGAATCGTGGAACAGTGATACCAACCCTGCAGTTTACGCATGCGTAGCCAAAAACCAAGAAGGCGAAACGCTGAGCAAAAAATCCTTTGTTACGAAAGGTAAGGGAAAGAAAAATGATCAGGAAATCAAATATTATGAAGGGTGTCTGGCAGATTCAAGCTCTAGATATCACCTGTTATTTTCCAAAAAGAAAAAGGGGACCTAAAAATCAAAGACTGTTATTTTAAAGCCTAGTTTCTATTTAAACTCATAAAGTTTGTTAAAGGTCTGGCCTTGTTATTAATACTTCTTGTCACATTGTGAGAATTTTTTGCGTTTTAATATCAAGGCCGTCTTCTTTTATTCGTGTAATAAGGTATCTTAGGCGCAACTCTTAAAAACTTGTTTAAAGGCCGAACTCCACTTTCGCGCGAAATGGGCGCGAAATAGTTTTTTTCTTAACCTTTTTTGCCTGAAGAAAAGATTACGTCATAAAAAGGTTTCGCGCGAACAAAAAAAAAGTTGAAGGAAGTTCTACTTTTTTTCAACCGTTACGTCAATTTCTACCAATGGAATTGCTTCATTTTTCAACCTTACAAAAACGTCAAAAAATTTTGGTTATGTCGCGCGAAAGTGGAGACCGGCCTTAAGAGTTGTCTTCCGTCTGTTGATACCTAGGGATTGCAATGTTTACCTTCTATTACATTATAAATTCACTTTTTTCTTCTTTTTTAGAAGGAGCCGGATTCCCAAATAGCCATGGGTAAGATATGACACTGTTTCATATCCTTTGAAAATTAAGAAGCCTTGAAACAGTTATCGTTTGATCAAGATGAAAAAGAAAACAAATTTGATTTGTATAGCTTAGTAAGGGGTCTTTATTCTGTGCCAATGAAAAAAAAGCTTCTACGCAGGATTCTAAATTAGACTTTGTTCCCTTCATAGTTTTCGCACAAACAAACGCTGGATTGGAAAATCATTAAAAAACATTAACCACTAGATTTTGACTTGCTTAAACGTATTCTTAAAGATTCCTTGTTGTTAAACATAACTTTATTTTTCTACCACAGTGTCCCAGGCGATAAAAACTTCAAGCTGGAGGAGAAATGTTTACCTTTGAAGAACAGCAGTGCATGCTGGGGCTATTTGGATCCAACTCGTTCTGTTTACACGGAAGGCAATATTGAAGTCAAAGAAGATATGTTGCAGAGTAAGTTTTACGTTCGGCTGCGTTGTGCAAAGTTGCATGTTGGCTTTTTCCCAAATGTTGCTGTGGTTGATGCTCAGCAATTAGGAAAATAAGCAAGTAGAAATGGTGCAATTTAGGGCGAAAGAGTGGCACCTTTTAAAAGCCGATGAATAAATAAAAATATTTTGAGAGTATTTTAATTTATTTCACGTCATTTATTTTTTAGCGATCAAGAAAGTGTTAGCGATGAACCAACACAAGATCAGTAACAAATGCAAACCCTTGGTTCTTCCCTTCCTTTGTTACTTCAATATGCCGTACTGTAGTCATGGCAACAACTTGAAACGTCGTCCTCAAATGATCTGTAAACAGGACTGTACACTGCTCAGGTACCATATTCCCTTTTGATGGTTTAAATCTCGCAATTTTGGCCATTTTTACGAAATTTAGATCTTGTCAGAATAACTCGCTCGAAAGTGAATGAAATTAGCCAAAAAAGAACCGATTCGTGAGATGTTGTCAAAGCGAAAGTTTATCCACTTTTTAGCGACGAGATCCTTTTACAAAAAAAAGACCCTGTGTTTTCACCAGCTTTTTAGGCGTACCTTCTGAATGATTCAAAAAACTAACTTCTTCAACAAAAAACCGTTTTCCTTTTTTTGGAATAGTTAATTCCTAAACACCATCCTCTTCGTTCCCTTGTATGAAAGTGAGAGATAGGGGCTTTATTGATTTCTTTTCTCAATATTTCAGTAAAACAGATTGTCAAAAAGAGTTCGAGTTCGCACAAAAAGACCGCTCGTTGACAGCTGTGGTTCCTCAATCGTGCGATGAACTTCCAAGTACAAATTGCACCAAGACTTTTCAGGAGATGGATCGCGTTCGAAACTATTTGGAGCAAATGAAAGCCAGTAAGTTATTTGATTCTGTTTCCACGTTTTTCATAAGAACGAACTATAAAAACATTAGGCTAGTGCCCAAAATATGAAGAACATTTTAAGTCTTCTGGCTGTGAACATTTTAAGGCTTCGCGGACTCTAAAGCACCAAATTTCTTAGGAAAATGGGCAAAATTACTCACAAAATGGTGAAAGTAAGAATATGTTAAGAAAATTTTTAGGCTTAAAACTGAAAAAGCTAAGAACATCCGCACATAAGCCACACCTACTCTCAGCTCCCAGTAACTTACCGCCTAGATCAGATTACCCAATCTAGGCTTCTCATCCGCTGAGTTGGCTGTGACCGGGGATCGAACCCACAGCCCTTAGAATGTAAGGCGAATGCTCTACCGACTGAGCTACCCGGCTCATCCACATTTTTGAAGCCAACGGATGTTTTAAGACTAAAACCAAAGTCTCATGTTCTTATTTAGTTTGTTCTTATGAAAAAACGTTTATAACTTTTTGTGCGAGCATTTCTTTCCACCACGCCACACATTCCAGCCTGCTGCTGTGCAAAGATTACGCTACATTATTTGTTTCGACTTTGGAAGGTGTACATACTTATTTAACGCTAGACAGTCTAATCAAAAGAGGATTTCGGATTTTGGGACAAAAATATAAATGGAAATACACAACTGTGTTTATAAGGTTCACTTAACCCTATTAGCCCCAAGCTTTTTTGATTTTTGTATCCTCGGGGGGGGGATATATAGTTTAAACAAACACATGATTTGCTGTAACAACTTTCGTACTATCCTATAACACCTTTATTACTGTATAACACGTAATATTAACGACTACAGTATACTTTTTTTTGGAGACTATCCTCTTTTTTTCGCAAGAATCTGAAACTACTTTCAGTAAGGAGCCGTGTGTTTACTTTCGCTTTTATTTCTTAATTGTTAACCAAAATTGGAGACGGGCTTCTCGTTTGTCACCTTTCCGTGAACTTCTTCTATAAGAAATCGTCTGCCGCGGAGTGCTATTTAGTTCTTTTTTTCTACATTCGCTGTTACGAGCTCCCTCCTCCACAGTGTATCAATAATGAAGCCAGACAAAACGTAAGATTGAACGTTAGCACCGAGTGATGAAGTTTTTCTGGGTAAAAAAGAATCAAGATTTAGTTGTTTATGATTTGGTATCTCCTTGTGGAGCGAAGAGCTTGTTTCTTCTACCGAACATACACTCATGATATGACTTATTTTGTCAGGCAGTAGTGATTAGCCTGAAGTGTGATACATCGTATACAATGAAATACCACCTGTGCCAAAAGTTATATGGAAGCAGGTCTTGAGATTTAGAGTTTCCTCCTAGGGTCAAGAATGAGACTAGCTTTCTGAAGTCCTTTTGTTGATGCGCCTACACGTACAGTGAAATCAATAGAATCACAAAGTGCTCAAGAAAATTCGAAAAAATTCGAGCGAAATATTAAGAAATAAAACTTACAATTGCTACACGGTGTTTCATGCTGGCGCAATTTTTAAGAGTATTGTAAATTTTACAATACGCCTGCATTGCCTGAACATTGCTTTTACACAAATAAACATATTACGTCATCTAATTCTGGTTAACTCGAGCCCAAATCCCTTGTTGCACTAGATTCGAATGAATTCAATTTTTAAGATTTATTGTAAAAATATTCGTGATTGCTTTAAGGGTTTAAGAAAATCCATTTTGTTCAAATCTCCAAGAGAGAGAGATAGAGACAAATTGCTGCCAAGCTACCTGAAAGTCGGGCATTTTTCATCTTTGGCTTTCACGTCTTGTAAAGCTTCTCTGCTTTGTAAACATTGTGTAGGACTTGTTTTGTTTTGCGGCACTTCGCCGATAAAAACGAATTATTTGCCGTTGCCCTGTCAACGTTGATTTGGAATGACGTCATAATTTCATTTCTTGCGAAGGTATAGAAAGACCTTGCCTTTTAAATGTAGTATGTCTTCTGACTGGTCAAAATCTTTTTTCTTCTTTTCGGCTTACTTGTGTCGCGAACATGGACCTTGGCCCATGGAGTAAGTATGCATTTTATATATGATATTTTTTGATTGATTTTTCGTAAGGACAAAATATCGCAACATTGTAGATAGTGGGAGAATGAGTTGTTTGGAAAATATCAGGTTTCAATTTATTATATTGACAAACTAATGCAGTTTCAAGACCAGCTTTTAGTCTAGCAAGCTAGACGACTAATTCAGACATGGTAGAAATAAAGCAAAAAGTAATGGAGGGAACAATTTTAGTCTTCTAGAAACCTTTGTGCACTAATTCCCAGCAAAAGAAAAGTGTCAATATTTCAATTATAATTTTTTGCCGTTCAAAAAAAATTCTTGAAAAAAAAAGTGTGTGGATTTGTGTGTTAAAAATTTTTCATTTAAGCTTCGATTTTGTTTTGAGAGTTTGTTGTTGCTTGATACGCAAGTTTCTGCGTAGGAAGCCGGGGATTCTATAAGGCCGGAACACCAGATTCTTCCAGTCATCGTTTATACAAACTAAATCCCATAACAATAATCGTATTATCATATAACGTCTATACTACTCCATAACAATAATCGTATTATCATATAACGCCTATACTACTCTATACTAAAGTTTCGCCACTCTCTACTGTATTACACGCATTATGAACGACTCCAGTCTAGACCAGCTTTAGGAGCAGTAGATGTATGGTCTAAGGCGTTAAGCTGGGAGCAAATCAAAAAACATGGTTCTTCAAACATTTGAATTTGTTGAATGGTTTGTACGGCATTTTCCAACATTGTTTCACACATACTTTTGGATGTTTTTGTTGAAAAGATACAATTTTTGACTCCGCAAACCGTCAAACATCGATTTCAAACATGAAACGTCACGATGTTTAAAGAATAATGTTTGACGGTTTGCTCCCAGCTTTAGCGCCTCGATTCAAGGGTTCCTGGTTCAAATTTCATAGATACCATATCGACCAGTCGGCTCTAAGTGACTAAATTTTAGCTTGGTGACTAAAATTAGGGCCGACTAAAAATTTGAGCCGACTAAAATTAAGGCCGACTAAAAATTTTGAAAAGATTGGTATAAGATTTTATAAATTCGTTCCTAGGTTGACAAATTCCAGGCTCATAAAAATGACCTAATATAAAAAAAACATAGTTAATAAAGTTCTATCTTCTAATCTTCTATTTTGGTTCGTGAGAAATTTACCCTTGCAAAAATATCGAAAGCACGCTAAAATGTTTGTTTTTATAAAAACATTGTTGATTTTATTTCATTTTATTTAAAATGAGTCAGATAAAGAAATTTTCACCATTTGCACAACTTTACCCCCTGGAAGGTTAGTTCTGAAAGGCTCATCCTCTCATACTTTGACGCTTTTCCAGGGGGTTTATGAACTCTTAAAGCAGTCGCCCATACACCTGGGACCTCGAATCTCTTTGATTGCTATAAAGTTGTTTTGAAAAATAAAGTATAGAAAGCGAATCTAAAGGATTTATAATATTTTCCGGCCTATTTCATAATTTTCTTTACCTTTTTGCATTATGGGGTCTTTTGGGACGGGGTGTGAGTGATACCTTTCTTTTTCGAAAGCAGAACATTATATGTTGAAAGACATGAAGGTGAACCGTAGTGAGGTCCCCCAGTGGTTTTCGTGATGGCGTGATTGGCGTTTTTTTCAAGTGCGTGATTTCGTGATTTAAGATTTTAAAGTGCGTGATTGCGTGATCGGAGGAACCAACGTTGGGAACGTGATCAACGTGATCGTGATAGAAAGGAAATTTAACTCGTGGCAACGTGATTTGAAAATTCTTTTGCGTGATTGCGTGATTCGAAAGGTGACTGGGGGCCTCTATAGTCTTAATTTGTTTCGGCTTGGTTGATGAAAGAAGTCGGGTCAGTCATGGGAGCATAGGCCGCTTTCGTAGAGGATAAGAGAGGTGAAGGAAAAAACGCCCTGGTTTGAACAGAAAACGCCCTGGTTTGAACAGAAAACGCCCTGGTTTGAACTGGAAACGCCCTGGTTTGAACAGAAGACGCCCTGGTGGTGACTGACTCATTAAAGTACAACTTGTGTCGCTGATAACATATCATAGGCCATTTCACGGTCGAAGTGAATCATGGGTAATCATTTACATCTGATGATATCAATAAGTCATAGCGGGTGGAGGGAGGGGGAGACTATTTTTTTGTCAGTAGTGATTCCTTTCGACCGTCAAAATGGCCTATTCGGGGATCATTCTTTATGCTCTCACGTGGATAGGGATTTATAGAAGAAGAAGTCTTTTAAAGTTTAAAATTTTAAAATCAGTTAAACAATACTTCTATGGTTAAACGATATATTTCGATTGTATCACCTCACTCAAGCTTATATGTGAAAAAGATTAAACTTTTATTTTAATTTCAAATTTTGAAAAATGGCTTCAAATTATAACATAAATCTTTTAAAGAAACCCACTAACATTGTGGGAAGTTGATGGCAGTGAAAATTGATCTCTGCGCACTAAAATGTACCTAAAGAACTTGGAAACTCCTCCCATAAAGGCTTATAGGGGAAAAGAAATTTTCAAAAAAGCTTAGAGGTAGAAGAAAAGGAATTTTCAACAAGCTTAGAGGTAGCATATGGTATATTTTTTCTCTTTGGTATTTCATTCCATTGTGACATTGCTGATACGTACGGATAAAAATGATTCCTTTTTTTGAAGAGAAAATTTCAAAAGGGTTTTCTTCACAAAGTTTTCAGTTCTTTTTGAGAGAAAGTTCTAACTAAGTAAAACATGATAAAGTGTGTGTCATTATTACCGTTCTGGTTTTTTAAATAAGCAAAGTTGATATTATGGCCTCCATCCATTTGACTTTTAGATTTTTTCTTTATTTATGGTTATCCCAGGTGACTCTTTTAACTCGGCTCGGCGATATTTTTCCAATTTTTGAGATGATTTTAAAAGCGCTATCATTTTCTCGCCAATGTCGTACTGCTCTGGCCAAGCGCCAAGATTTTTTTTTCTTGGTGCTTTACCTTTAGGATGTCTACAGAAATGTTTTAAAACCACTTTCAAGGTTATTCTGATCAAATTTTAGCGGCTTTTCAAGACGTGTTATGTTGTGTTGTTTGCTTTTTCCATGACCGTTGTTGTTTCTTCAATTGATTTAGCATGACCTTTTCTGAGATAAAATATTTCGAGGGGGGGTCCCACTGTGCTAAACAGGGTTAAAAAGGATATGGTAACCATCCCAGGTGGTAAGTAACATTGATTTACCGTTCATCTAGCTTTTATGGATGTTAAGAACGTTAAATGAACGTTCAAACAACCTCTGTGCCAGTTGCGTTTGAACATGGTGCATGCGGACTATTATTAGTTCTTTCATACCAAAGGGTGCAATACGATAATTGCAAGCCAAGTGAATACGGAAGAGTAAGTAAGTAAGTGGCGCAGTAGTGTAGTGGTTATCAATCTTGACTTCCGTCCAGGAGGTCGGGGTTCGATTCCCGCTCGGTGCTGTGATTCACTTGGCAAGTAAATGTACCTTCGCCCGGGCCAACCCATGCCATGTGAGGGGAATTGGGTAGACAGAAACTCAAGAAGCCTGTCGGTGACTGTGCTAGGTATCGATTCCACAATCCATCGTGGACGAGGTGAGAGTGCGCTGGCCTTGTTCCCTAGTGGTTCACGCTGGACTTAACGCACTCGATCCAAAAACTGTGTGTCAGTGTCTCGCAAGCTGGTCGCAGTATAAACCAACGCGTAGACGGTTCTAATGAGACGACTCCTAGACCGCTCAATACGGAACCGGGTGTCCTCTGCAAAGAGCAGCCAGTCATCATCAAGTATATTAATCTGGTGGCTGTCGGCGGGGCCGGGAGTGAGAGAGTCTATCCCCTTTTCTATTCACGCTAGACCTGGGAGATCGAATGCTGAGGTGGAGAGCCACATCTACTCTCAGTTACCAGTAACTTACCGCCCAGATCAGATTACCCAATCTAAGCTACTCATCCGCTGAGTTGGCTGTGACCGGGGATCGAACCCACAACCCTTAGATTGTAAGGCAAATGCTCTACCGACTGAGCTACCCAGCCATAAAGTAAATACGGAAGTTTTATTGATAAAACACGATGACAAATTGTAGACAAGACTGAAATGAAATAAGATGATGATTTCTCAAGGTTTCCAAGGTTAGACAATTCATGTGCAAGGTTCAAATGTCAGACACCCTGCTCTCCACATGTTTTGGCGAGAGACAATATTCCAAGTTTGTATTGTTAATGACGCTGTTAATATAGTATCTAAATTCGATACTAGAATACTATTCTTATGAAAAGGGTGTTCTCGTGAAAAGTTGAATATAGTATCCAAATTCGATACTAGAACACTATTCTTATGAAAAGGGTGTTCTCATGAAAAGTTAAATATAGTATCCAAATTCGATACTAGAATACTATTCTTATGAAAAGGGTGTTCTTATAAAAAGTTGAATATAGTATCCAAATTCGATACTAGAATACTATTCTTATGAAAAGGGTGTTCTTATAAAAAGTTGAATAGAGTATCCAAATTCGTTACTAGAATACTATTCTTATGAAAAGGGTGTTCTCATGAAAAGTTGAATATAGTATCTAAATTCGATACTAGAATACTATTCTTATGAAAAGGGTGTTCTCATGAAAAGTTGAATATAGTATCCAAATTCGATACTAGAATACTATTCTTATGAAAAGGGTGTTCTCGTGAAAAGTTGAATATAGTATCCAAATTCGTTACTAGAATACTATTCTTATGAAAAGGGGTGTTCTCATGAAGAGTTGAATATAGTATCTAAATTCGATACTAGAATACTATTCTTATGAAAAGGGTGTTCTTATAAAAAGTTGAATATAGTATCCAAATTCGATACTAGAATACTATTCTTATGAAAAGGGTGTTCTCATGAAAAGTTGAATATAGTATCCAAATTCGATACTGGAATACTATTCTTATGAAAAGGGTGTTCTCATGAAAAGTTGAATATAGTATCCAAATTCGATACTGGAATACTATTCTTATGAAAAGGGTGTTCTCATGAAAAGTTGAATATAGTATCCAAATTCGATACTAGAATACTATTCTTATGAAAAGGGTGTTCTTATAAAAAGTTGAATATAGTATCCAAATTCGATACTAGAATACTATTCTTATGAAAAGGGTGTTCTTATAAAAAGTTGAATATAGTATCCAAATTCGATACTAGAATACTATTCTTATGAAAAGGGTGCTCTTATAAAAAGTTGAATATAGTATCCAAATTCGATACTAGAATACTATTCTTATGAAAAAAGTGTTCTTTTAAGAAGTCGAATATAGTATCCAAATTCAATACTAGAATACTATTCTTATGAAAAGGGTGTTCTCATGAAAAGTTGAATATAGTATCCAAATTCGATACTAGAATACTATTCTTATGAAAGGGGTGTTCTTATAAAAAGTTGAATATAGTATCCAAATTCGATACTAGAATACTATTCTTATGAAAAAAGTGTTCTTTTAAGAAGTCGAATATAGTATCCAAATTCAATACTAGAATACTATTCTTATGAAAAAAGTGTTCTCATAAAAGGATGAACATAGTATCCAAATTCGATAAGTATCGGAGTCCTTTGAAGTGTATTAAAAGGGAACAATCTTAATTTGAAGGAGTCTTTTAAACTTGACCTACGCCTCTCCGGTGGAGTGTTCAGAACATTTGGTATAAGAACACTTCTTAGCGTTATCTAGTTATTATTTTTTAACGTGAAGATTCAAAATGGATGAAGTAGTTCTTGTAAGCTCCTAGCGGTAAATTTGGGATTATTTGTAAGAAGGATCTTGTTAAGATGAGGTAAGGAGATCCGTGGTAGCTGGAGCGTGGAATAATTCTCGAGACAATTTGATTGAAATTCATTCCTCCCATATGAAATGAAACCTTTAGACGGAGGGGGTTCAAGCTTTTAATCTCAAGTCCTATATATGTATTCGATTCTGTATTTATCAAAGACATTGATACTTACCATCAACTCTCTCTAAATCGAATCTCTACTTTTCGAATATTTCTGTAATTCGAACTAAAATATTGATTCCCTTAGCTGAAAAATAGTTCAAATAAGTCTCTGTAATTCGAACCTTTCCCTAATTCGAATAAAACTTTCGGCTTCTTGAAGGTCGAATTAGAGAGAGTAAACAGTATTCAACATTCTAACACTGAATCGCATTGAGAGTACTTCATTAGGAAAATGTGCGGTCTGGTTGATATTTTTCTTTCACTTAATTTCTCGTACACGTTTTTTTTTATATAAGGAACTCGAGGCTGAAAATGGTTCAAAAAATAAGGAATTGTTTAGGAACTGCTCAGCCTGAGAATAAGAAAACAAGTTTTAAGGAACAGTAAGAGATGGTTATCCAAACTTAGCAGCTATGTAAATAAGGAACTCGAAAAGGAACTTTGAGGCTGAAATTCTCCAGGCTCAGAGCAAAGTTAAGGTTCCTTATAAAAAAAACGTGTATTATCAAAGCTTTAATCGTTGCTTTAATGAGACCGTTTGTTTCATTTCGGAAATAGTTTCCCTTTCACACGTTTTTCGTATAAGAACTTTTTATATCAAAGAGTATCCCTCTTTTGCGTACTCTCCATAGCAGAGAATCTTAAGAAGTAAAGGATGTTTGTCGGGCTACATTTAAAACCATATAGAAAAGTCTTTTTTTGCCGGCAGCTTAATTTTTTTTTTTGCTTTACTTTTTCTTTTAAGCTTTTTGTTTTATTTTTTATGTTTTGTTGTCGTGTTTTGTGTGTGTGTTCTATGCTATCTCTTCAACATCACAAGCTTATAACAATTTCTATAATGTGTAATATGTAAGTCTTGTACGAGGAAAGTAGTTTGGAAGGGGATCTATATATGAGGGACTTTTGATGTTATATATACCGGGTGCGCCACAAAAAAGTTTCTCTCTTTAAAACTAATTTTCTCGAAAGCTAAAGGTTTTAAAAGACCCATTCCTATTTCATTGGAAAGGAGAAAGATAAACTTAAATTTTGGTGGGTCATTTATTGAATTCGATTCATTAGATCAAAAGTTATACTCAATTGAATAAAAAAGTTACTTTCAGAAAATGCTCAAAAACGTTAAAAATCGACCTATCAAATTAAACAGAAGCATAGTTATGATATATCAGTATTTTCGTTTCAGCCATTAAAAATGATAATTAGCTGTCTAAATGACCTTTTGTTATTTAAAGGAAGGTTGAATTTCAATGAAAGGAAGAAAATTCGTCGAAAAAGACCAAATAATCTGGAAAAATTCATAAAAATACATCAAATATGGGTTTCGAGGTAGATCCAGCCTTACATAGACTTTATCCAGTCTAGAACCAAAAATCTAAGAAAAATTCCATAGTAAAACCAAATTAGATTAATGTTGATGAGGATTTTAAACCCTTTCGACCCTTTCGTTTCAAAATTTATGTGTTTTGTTACGGAAAAATGCTCTTAATTATGTAAAGGCTATTACAATTGCAAAATTTAAAGTAAAAATTTGATAGGTCGATTTTTGACGTTTTCGAGCACTTTCTTAAAGTAACTTTTTTATTCAATTGAGCATAACTTTTGATCTAATGAATCGAATTCAATAAATGACCCATCAAAATCTAAGTCTATCTTTCTTCTTTCCAATGAAATAGGAGTGGTTCTTTTAGAAATTTTAGATTTTGAGAAGATTAGTTTCAAAGAGAGAAACTTTTTTGTGGCGCACCCGGTATCACACTGGCATAGTTTGAACGACCGATTTGTGGAGTGTTATATTAAGTGGTTTGTCATAGTTTGTCACGGGACCTAGTCCACACTATAGACTGTTTAGAGTCGATATTTTTACGTGGATAGCCCAGTAACCTAAGACTTTTAGACAGTCTTTTGATTGTCTACGGCCAGCTGGCTCGGCTTTCTATAAACTGAACGGAATATTGGAAGGAGCGGGGATTCGAACCGCGAATCATTGGTTTGAGACGCTGACTCCTTTGACCACTTGGTCATCGCTCCTATGTTTAAACTTTACGGTAATCTGTACCACAACCAATCATAGTTTAGTACGGCTATGAGGCTTTACAACTAGAGACGAGCAGTTTTAGGCTTTGAACGATATGGAGATATGATTTGAATGCATGAATTTTTTTACGTAACCTGTTGAAAATTATCGGCATCTGAAGGCTTTAATGTGTAACTTTGAGTCAGAGTGTATCTTGCCTGTGCTTTATACAGAATCAAAATGTTCGTGGGAGTAAACTGATGTAATGAAAATATAGTATATTATATTCATAGCCTTAACTTGATTGATGTGTCTTAGGAATGGCAGTTTTGAAGTTTTGCTTTGTCGAGAAAAAGTTTTACCTTTCGTAAAGATAAAAAATGAGAACTCTCTTTTTCTGAAGATTTTCAAGAGTTTTTTGAGGCTTTTGCTGTGGCCGAGATAAGCTTTCCATTATCCTCATAAATGTCTAAAAACTCTTTCCAAAGTCTTCTCTTGTAGTTGTAGCGAACATCCCAAAATCTCACAAACTGTATTTTTTTTTATGAGAAATCAGTTAATCTTTCATGAGGTTCGGATGTTCTTATTTGTATGACAATTTTTAGCCTCAACCCAGTTTTTCATTGTTATTTCTTGAATTTGTTAATGGGTCTTAATATTTTGAGCCCTTACTGTTCTTATAAGAGAAAAAATAGTACAACCTAGCCTGTGGAAATTTGTGATTATTGTCGTTTAGTACAGAGTGGTATAGTCGTCAAACATTCAAAAACAGCGATAATATCATGTCTTCGTTAAAATAAAAATTACAAAAAGGCGGGTTTTACATCTGGGGCTATCTAAGCTATCTCAGACTAGTCCACCATACAGCGTTCAATTTTTAGCCTGTGATTATCTACAAAATTCGATTTCAAGAAGAACAAACATTGAGGGAAGAACAAACATTATTTTTTGTTTATTTGAGTTTCAAATTGTTGAACCCTCTCCACAGGGAGGGAATTGTGAATTATGTATTAAGGGAATGTTATGAGTCAGTCAAATGCTTAATACATTGGGTACGCGGTATTCATTTTCCAGTTGTTATTCTTTGAATCGAACGTTTATGGCAAATGCCTGGTCTTCAATGGTATGAACACTGCTGCTCTCTGCCGATATATTCACCATTTACATTTGTGAGAGTAAAACACTTTTTTTCGCAAGAACAAACTATAAGAACATAAGGCTTTGACGGCCAAAATATTAAGAACAAGTTCAGAACATTTTAAGGCTTTGCGGACCTTAAAACACCCATTTTCTGAATATATAAGAACATGTTAAAAACATTTTTTGGTTTAAAACTTAAAAAGTTTAAAAACATCCGAAGACTTCAAAAGTTTTGAAAAAAACGTGTACACTATGAAACATTTGTTGAAGATCGTTGTTCTTCTTGTTTTTAACCTCGTATGGTTCTTATCATGTTCTTATAATCAGGAGAAAGTTGAGTTTAATTTAAATTGCAGCCATTCAAGGCTCAGGATTATTCTTAAAGTGTTTTAACGAATAATGCCTGTTTTTTACTCATTAATTTGCTTAAATTGCAGTTACGAGTATGTTACGAGTCAGTCAAATGCTTAATATATTGTTTGGTTCAAAACTTAAAAAGTTAAGAACATCCGAGGGCTTCAAAAGTTTTGAAATTTGTTGAAGACCATTGGTCTTCTTATTTTGATTCCCATATGGTTCTTATCATGTTCTTATAATCAGGAGAAAGTTGAGTTTAGGTATTTAACTTAAATTGCAGCCATTCAGGGCTCAGGATTATTCTTAAAGTGTTCTTACTCTCAGGTGCTTGTGTTAAATGCCGGGAAATTTATACTTCTCAATACCCTCAACATTAGATAAACATTGAAATTAAATTTGGCAATTTGAGAAAAAATGCTTAAAAGAAAAACACTTTATGGAGAACATTTTCAGGTTTAAGACTCAAGAAGATAAGATCAACTGTATCAACTGTATAAGGATTGGTGTTTCTAACAATTCAAAATATTCTTGTGTAGGAAAAAACTTTCATCCTCATGATAGAGAGATTAACTGTGACTTCTTGAAATGAAGTGCCACTTATTTCTTATCTAGAAATCTTGTTATTTTATCAGTAAGTGGTACCACAAACATGTCACAACTCAAGGTCAAATCTCTGTTGTACTTACGTGTTTTACGCACTCTATATTTCATTCGATTTCCAATTATTCATTATTCTTGCAAAGTCTTTCTCACCTTGGTTTAACCTAAAAGCACGAGTTTGGTTTTCACCAATTTTGATTATAAATCTTTGTAACTTTGGCAACGGATTCTTACTGTCTGCAATCGATGATGATCATTTTGATTAACCCTTTTTGGAGTTTTTTGCAAAGTTTTTTTTGTCCGTTAACGACTTTTAAATAAAAGTTTTTCTTTCCCTTATCAAAAACAATGACAAAAAGTGCTTCTAAAGAAATAATATCCTGGTGTGGTAATGGTAGTGGAAAGGTGGGCTACTTTTGACTGTGAGTTTTTATTTCTGATTTTTTGATGGACATCTCTGGTAAATTTGACAAAAAACATCAAGTCACAAGTTCAGCTGTCTTTAATACATTTTGTGCTACATGCTTTGCTTTAATAACTTTTCTTTAAAAAATTTGAATCTTTTCATGTTAACACCCCATTTGATCCTAATTTCATTTTCGTATCATGTTGCTCACAGTTCACAAAAGATCAAGTTTTATGCAGTCATTCAGGTTCACTGGAACATATTTTGAAACACTTTACTCTTAATAATCTCCGTCCGTCGTTTGTATGACAGACTCGCATCCTTTTTTAAAAGAAAAATTACATCAGGGATGTACATGTAGTAGCTCATATATTGAACGTCAATCTGCAGTCGTTTTCATGCCTATGGTCTGAATATTGTATATTGCTTTGACAGCTTGCGAAGACGTCGGTCAGGAAAGTGTAAAAAGATGTGGGAAAAATATTATTGCAACTTGTATAAGCCTGTAAAAAGGCGTAGTGGTATAGTGGTTATCGTGCTCGATATCTGTCCATGAGGCCCAAGTTCGATACCCACCGTGGCACTACGATTCACTTGGCAAGTGAATGCTCCTTCGCCCTGGTCAACCCATGCCATGTGAGGGGAATTGGGTACCATAACTCTGATATAAGAGTATGGGTAGATATTCCAGACATTGTGGTGTGCTGAGACACAACCAGAGGTTCTGCACCTGCGAGGACATTCGTTCTTCCGTGTAGTTCGAGTGTCGTGGTATTCACCATGACTCATCTATCTATCTATCGTATAAGCCTGTACCAAACTCTTCTCTGCTGATACACTGCGCAGGATGTTTCAAAATACAAGAGGTCGTCTGTTAGGGTATTGGCACAGGCAGGCTTTATACTTATTCAAATTAGTTTACCCTAGATAATCAACAGAATGGGAGGTAGACTGGGACTTTCCCAGATTTCTTATGTTAAATTAGATAATATAATCAAATTATTTACATGCACCCCTGATGAAAGAATCCTAAAATCTCTTTTGGAAAGTTTTTAAGTTTCAAAAAAAGCAGAATAAAAATATAGAATAAGCTCTTGAGTTTTGTAGATTGAAATAACCTTACTACACACGTGTTACCTCTTGTGACTCACCTTAAAAAGGGAGGCTCCGTTTGTTATTCCGTTGCTAAGCTTCAAAATGTAGTATATATTTGTATGATTTCTGGTTATGTGACATTTCATGATTTCCCTAACTACTTCCACCAGTGGCAAAATGAAAATGTTTTTAAATCCATAATCAATGGTGATCATGTCCATATATATATATATATTGTTGTTGCTTGCATCAAATGAAAGCTAGCTATCTTTGTCAAAGTTCAGAGAATTTCGAATTTCATTTTCTGGACAGTGTGTGAGCACGGGTATCTGGAAGGTATCAGAAAGTATTACTGAACGAATGTTAGTGCCTACAGGAGTCTCTATAGCTCACACACGAACTGAGAAGATAAATTTGTTCGAGTTAAGGAGACATTCGAGTTAAAGTGGTTCGAGTTAAAATGGTTCGAGTTGTAGTGGTTCGAGTTAAAGAGACATTCGAGTTAAGGAGACATTCGAGTTAAGGAGGCATTCGAGTTAAGGAGACATTCGAGTGAAAGTGGTTCGAGTTAAAGTGGTTCGAGTTAAAGAGAAATTCCAGTTAAGGAGACATTCGAGTTATAGTGGTTCGAGTTATAGTGGTTCGAGTTATAGTGGTTCGAGTTAAGGAGACATTCGAGTTAAATAGTTTCCATTGTATCATTTGCACTTCAGAATTTTGGTTGCTCACCTGTATTTTGATTAACTTCTCGTTAAAGGGTTTCATTATACATCCATGTCTCACAGACCCACTTGGACCCCAGCCCCACTGTAAAATTTGGTTAAAAATTCGTCCCCGGTGGGAAAATACCCTGAAATTTCAGCCCCACTGGGAAATTTACTTTGATTTCACCCCCACGTATTTGTCTCTATTAGGCCAATCTGTCGGGAACCACTTTTTAAAGTTTGAATGATTTGAATGATGATCAAAAATATAACTTTAAACCTTTTAGCAACTCTAACGTTTAAAATCTATACACGTCGGAAATCTCATTTTAAAGTTACCATTTGAATATAGATCTTGATATATTGAAAAATATAGCTGTAAACCTTTTAGCAACTCTAACGTTTAAAATCTCATTTTAGTATCCTTCTCAATCAAAATTTCGAAATCCACTTTACACGCTTTTTTTTATAAGAATACACTTTGTAAGAATGGCCATGATGAAAATGGCCAAAAAATTAAGAATATGGTAAGAATATCACCATCATGAAATTTTTTTTATGAATATACTTTTTACATAGCTGTTTAATAATATATTGAATTTATTCTTTTGTTTTTTATGCATACACATAAGAAAGCCTTCTGTTTTTACAGTACTTTTCAATGTTTTTGAGACTATGACTGGTAAAATCTAAAAATTGGAATATGTTAAGAATATTATTTGATGATTTCGACCAAAAAGTTAAGAATATCCATATTGTGAAATGGATTTACACCATTCTTATATAAAAACCATTTTACAGCAGACGATAAATAAAAAATTTTCTCAATTCAATTCATTCATTTGATTGCTCAAACGTACTTTCGATTTTCAAATACTTGACGACAGTAAATCTATTCATTTTATAAAGTCATTTAATTTGTTTAACTGATGAATAATTGCTTTAACTTAACTCATTAACTTTGTCTGTGTTTTATTGAATATTGAGCGAAACAGATTTGCTGATTTGCTGGAATTATTGTTTTTGTTGTTTATGAAAATGGAGGTGAATCAGGGTTTGCGGTAGGCCATGCTATCGTCCGTTAGAGGAATAGTTAATGCTGGGAAAATACATATGCGCGGAGTTTACACCATAAATTTTTAAAGCCCGAAGGGCTAGATAAAGTGTGCCGTAGCTATGTAGGAAATCCTACCGTGACATTACAATAGAATTTCAGCGCTTGACCAATCAAAAGCTTCGCGGGATTTCGAAAACAATAGCAGTAATATTTTTTGCAATATTTTCTTTTTTTGGCTTGGAAGAGCTCAAAGCACGACTACTCTAGCCCTTCGGGCTTCTATGGTTTTACACCCGTCATGGGCGGTTAGCGGCGTTAGAGTTTAGAGCGACACAACGAAGACCTCTATCACTGTATTTTCCGCCCCTGGCGTGGGTTTTCAAATTTATCCCGCCTCCTAAATTCTTCCCTTTTTTAGTGACCTTGTGTAGACAATAAGAATTGTATTTTCAAGAAACATTGATTTCTAATCACCACTTGAAACGATCATCGCTTTTAGACCTTCGTTTGTCTGTACACAAACCCAATATCTACGGCTAATTTCAAAATTCATTGCCGTAGAGATACACTCTGGTACAGAGTAGACCTTCGTCCGATGGGTAAATTCTTGGGGTTTTTGGACCTACCTCCGGGTACCCCGGTGGAGGTTCTATAAATTAACCCATGTCCGTTCGTCCGTTCGTCCGTCCGTCCGTCCGTCTGTTACCAGCTTTTCTCAGGATTGGCTCATTAGTTTTTTCTGATTTTTTGCACAATGATGCAAAATGGCAATGCCCAGAACGTGACTAAGCCCGATTTTTGAGAAAAAATTTATTTGGGCAAATTTGGGCCAAAAACTGCCTAAAAATAGGGTTTTTTGGACTTTGTGCAAAATCCTGTCATTACTTTTTTCTGATTTTTTGTACAAAGATGGAGGGTAAGATTCTCTAAAGAATGGCTGAAGTGGTTTTTCCCGGAAAATTCCTATTCGCCTTAAAAAACGGATTTTCGTATTTTTGGGGAAATTCCCTTTAACCAAATAAGAAAATATAGCTTTTCTCAATGTTGACTCATTATTTTTTTCTGATTTTTTGCACAATGATGCAAAATGGCTATCCCTAAAATGTATCGGAGCCAGATTTTTAAGGAAAATTCTTTTGGCCAAATTTGGGCCAAAAACAGCTTAAAAGGTTTTTTGGGCCTGAATGGTTTAAGTGATTTTCGTATTTTGGGAAATTCCTTTTACCATTTTACATTATTCAACACATAAGCTTTATTTTTCCATTCTGAATTTTTGTACAATTATTGTCACTTTTTTCTTATTTTCATCTGATGTTAATCATTAGGTAGGTCCATTCAGCATGTTGCTTGTTTAATTTTTTTTTGGAACCTGGGATAGCACTAAAGATGAAGATTGAATCATGAGATAAAATTAAAATATCATAAAAACGATTTCATTCTTAGCAAATTCTTTCTTGGGGAGCCTATGACATTATTTGTATCTTACATTAGTGACAAACCTAAAAAAAAAGAACTAAAATATGGGTGAATGTTGAAAAAAGCCTGAATATGGTAACTAGGCAACAGAGATGTTAGTATATTTATTTAGTTATATGAAACCCTCTGCAAACCAAAATCATTGTAGGACGTCGACCTCGAAACTTGTTTCAGCTTCTATGATTCTTGCGAAGGGATTGCAATTCTCTGTAGAAAGAAACATCCACTGACTTCTATATATAAACCCTTGAGAACGGACACGTCGGGAAAGATCAAATAAAAAAAGCCGCATATTATTTTCTACATCGTACCCCGGGAGGGGGGCAGTCAAGCAAATTGACCGACGGGTATGTGCGGCGGTTAAGGGTGGGCTTTTGATAAATGCACTGGATGGGTGGAAATATCAGCAAATATAGGAAAAATTGCAAATTTTTGCTCGAAGATCTTTATCTTTTGCTCTAAAAGAGTTTAAAATTTGAAAAAAATGCACTGTAAGAGTATGAATTTCACAGACTTTTTCCTGTGCTGTAAGGGTGCGATTCTAAAAGCCAATTTTTTCGTCGCACATATCGTCAGCTGGTAAACCCATAGACTAGTAAACTAGTCGGTTATTACTTATAATAAAACTGTCAATCAAATAATGTAAACACTAATTAAATATTTAGCGCGCATGCGAGAAAAGGAAAATAACCGACTAGAAGCTTCTTCCAACGCTTTTTTTTCTTCACCTAAAATCGTAAGGAGAGACATACAGATTTCTGTATGTCTGACCCGTGCGGGATTGCATTTATTTTTTTTTCTGTTTATTGCAATTTTCAAAATGCTCATTTATTTATATGTTCCCATGTTTAATGTCGCTATGAAATATCATTTAGTCAAAAAAGTTGGATGGATTCTCAAAAACCTAAAAAAGATTGTAAAATTAAACAACGTTTTTTGAGGGAAGAAGCTTCTAGTCGTTGAAATTCAGAAAAGACACGCAACCTTACCTCTTCGATTCTTTTTATTTGGAGCTTGAATTTTTTGTATATGGGTCTGTTTTCAACGACTAGTTTACTAGTCTAGTAAACCCACTACCCCCCCCCCCCCCCCCGGGTCCTACCCTAGTCAGCGAAAGTCTTCAATCAGAATTTTTCTGACTTTTGTATGACGATGATACCACACTGTTTGATACTGGTGCTCTGATAACAGTTTAAATTTCAAATGATATTTTAATTGTGTTTTTCTCTTGTTTTAGTGGCGTCACTTCTTCCCAAAGTTGGAACCAAAGTCAATTCTGGTGAGTGTCTTTTTATAAGCAAGAATTTCTTCTCGCACTAAGATAACCGTCCTTAAAAATAGAGATTAGCTACATATCTGTAAAACCCCCTCTCTTATAGGTTTTGTTTTTTAATAAGAGTGATTTCGTTTGCTTACTCATCATTTTTAATGTACAAGCTTTTTCCCAGTGAATTGACACGGATGTGGAGCAAGATTGGTCAGAAAAGAGGAAAAGAAAAATATTTCTTTGCTTATATCAGCATAATATAACAATGGGAAGACACTGTCCTGATATGAAATATGCGTCTGATATGAAATGGGAACTCTTATGTAAAAATACAACCTAAATCTATTCGAATGGGCTAACTTTTATAAGTAAATTATTGAAAAAAGTTCCCTCCCTGGGAAATTTTCAGGTGACGTTTAATATGACATCATACATGTTCTTTATAAGAACTTAAAAATTTTCGAAGCCTTCAGATGAATTCTAAATTTTTCTTAGATAGAACCAAAAAATTGTTCTTAAATTGTTCTTATTTCCACCATTTTGTTATTTGAGCAGCTTTCTTTTCTAAGAAATGGAAAGTAAATCAAGTCTGTATAGCTTTTTATCGGCGATCCAAAAAATATCTGCAATATGATTGGTTAAAAAGAGTACAATATATATATCTTGCATTTTACATGTACATTTTACATGTACAAAATTGACGAAAAGATGTTGTTGCATTGTAGCGGTAGAAGCAATCTAACGTCACTTTGCTACAAAAGTGTCCTCCAACACAAAAAGTGCATTTTTTGGGTCCCCGATAAACCAGTTATCAGACAATATTTGCTCGTACAATATGGAAATATTTCACTCGTTCCGGATTTTCCGTATATTTTCCTCGCCTAAAGGCTCGGAAAATATTGTACGGAAAAATCTCGGAACTCGTAAAATATCTCTCATATTGTACTCGCAACTGTCCGATAACTATTACATATTGCTTTTGACATGTTCTTGATATTTAGGCCTTCGAAGCCTTTGTTCTTAACTTGTTCTTGATATTTGGACCATGAAAGCATCATGTTCTTACATATATAGATTGTTCACATAGAATTATGTACTAGCTTTCAAAATGCTTTATTTCGTGAGTTTGGCTCAGTAAACCTTTTAACGGCAAACAAATGAGATGACCTGTCGGTAACAGGAAATAAAGGACAACGCTTACCGCTAATAACATTACGAAAAAAAAGCAAGACAAGTTAATACACTCAATTAATTAGCCGCTTCATATTAACAGCTTAATTTTTTCAATAGGTTCTTTAATCCTATCAATTAACATGATTAGCTTCTTTTCAAACCACGCATTTTGTTAACTACGTGTTTTTATAAGAACATAGAGCATAAGAACACTAGACTTTCACACCAAAATAATCAATAGGATTTTAAGAACATCCTAAGAACATTCTACGAACGTTAGGATATATATCTTTTCTTAGAAAATCGCACCAAAATACTTAACATTACAATGTTTTGAAAATCAATTTAAAAAGTTCTTGCGTCTAAGTAAACCTTATAAAAAGGCTTTTCGGTCTCAAAATTCTGTATATTTCTCCAAAATTCTAAAAATGTTTGATGCATTGTGGGATCGTTTTGGGGTATTACAATAGAAACCTCTTAGGAATTCTTCGAGCGAATTCTATTGTAATACCCCCCGGAACAATCCCACAATTCATCGCTGTTTTAGAAAAATCAAAAACTCCGATAAGATCTATTTGATGTGTAAAATCCCTTTTCCGTCTCAGACGAGAAACCTTGCACTGCAAAAATAAGGAAATTTTAAGAACGATGTTTTAGTTTTATAATTTCAAAAGCTTTACACTGTCCTTCTCTCTCATTGCAGGCGATTTTTATTTCAAAAGCTTTACTTTGTCATTTTCTCTCATTGCAGGCGATTTTTGTTACAAAAGCTTTACAATGTCATTTTCTCTCCTTGCAGGCGATTTTTGTTACAAAAGCTTTACTTTGTCATTTTCTCTCATTGCAGGCGATTTTTGTTACAAAAGCTTTACAATGTCATTCTTTCTCTCATTGCAGGCGATTTTTGTTACAAAAGCTTTACACTGTCATTCTTTCTCATTGCAGGCGATTTTTGTTACAAAAGCTTTACACTGTCATTCTTTCTCATTGCAGGCGATTTTTGTTACTTTGACAAGGGTGAAGAATATCTTGGTATCGAGAACCGAACTGTGACCGGCCTCTCTTGTCTCCGGTGGAAGAACTCCAACCACAATTTCTGTCGGAACCCGTCAAACGTGCTTCGTGAACGTCCCTGGTGCTTCACTGACAACAATGGAGCTTTTGCGTACTGTAACATCCAGCAATGTGGTAAGACATCTTTCTTTCCTTGTTGTTGAAATGCTTTAAACGGAAACGTTTGTCACTGCTTTTGAATTCAAACAATAAAACTAGTGGTAAACTCCCGAACAATTTTGGATGCTTCCGTATATATAAAATAACGTCTTAAATATCATGAATTTACAGTAAAGCTTTAGAATGAGGGTATGACCCTCAACGTCCCTACTGTACCTCGGAAAATTGAATTTATATTTCCTTCATTTTCATATTTACTTTCTCCTGAGCATTAAACCCCTTTTCTTCGCTTAAAGGACTACATATTGTGTCTATCTACACTGTGTACTAATAAGGTATGGATTGAAGTACATAGTTGATACACTGCGCAAATTCTTCCGTCCAGCGAGGAACGAAAAGATATTTTTCCATTTCCAAATCCAACAAAATTCTGCAAAATTTGAAAAAAATCTTTTCTAATTTGTTGTTTAAAGTTCATTTGGGAGAGCTTTGAGCACTGTTCATATAGTTTTCTCTTTTCTCTTTCAGCAATTCCAGACTCTCAAACGTCCAGCATCTTGTACACCATCATTCCATGTCTCCTCTTCGCTCTCATCCTCTCACTCGCCATTATCACGTTAGCCTGGAGGCGTCATAAAGAACACTACTACCAAGCAACTCCAGGCTCACCTAAACAATTAGTACCGCGTGTCAACCCAAAGGTATACTCATTTTCTGGTTTACTGTCCTCCGTTTTTAACCATAAAGATGATCCACTCGAAAAGTTCTTCCAACTCGCAAAGTCATGCTAGACGACTAATTAAGATAATAGAACGGACAAAGTCTAGTTTATACAAACTGGTATTATCCCATAACAATTATTGTACTATCATATAACAACCATATTACCCTATTACACGATCCGTGAAGGATATTTTTGCTTTCTTTGAATTGTTCACTAAGTTGTTGAAATCATTAAGATTGTAAAAGTTGACAATCCCCTTTAAGTTATTGTTTGTTTTCCCTACAGATTTTGGAGTTGAATCGCGAAGATTTGTGTGATTTCCGTATGTTGGGTGACGGGAACATCGGGCGTGTGTATACGGCCGACTATACAGGAAGTAAGGACGGCCGTACGTTTACCGCTAGCGTGGCCGTCAAAGCAATCATCGAGAAAGCTTCAAATCAGCAAATACAGGATTTTGTACGGGAAGCGGAGACACGTGCGAACTTTAAACACGAGAATGTTATCGCGCTCATTGGTGTCATCAGTAAAGAGGAACCCTTATCGTTGATTTACGAGTATACAGAATTTGGAGACTTACACGAATACCTTTTACGACACTCACCTAATTTTAGTGATGCACACGCCGCGGATAATTGCGGACCGCTCGAGTTTAACGATTTGTTTGCCATAGCTAAGCAGATAGCGAACGGGATGTCTTACCTGAGTTCACACGCTTTTGTTCATAAAGACTTGGCCGCTCGAAATTGTTTGGTCGCTGAAAACGGAATTGTTAAGATTTCAGATTTTTCTGGATTATGTGATATGTACGCTGGTGATTATTATCGAGCGCCCGGGCGGCCGCCTTTGCCGGTGCGTTGGATGGCGCCCGAGGCGATTTCACAAATGAACTTCACAACGGCCAGTGATGTGTGGTCGTTTAGTATTTTACTGTGGGAGGTTTTTTCGTACGGATCACGCCCGTTCTTCGGACTTTCCAACTACCAAGCAATGGAACATATATTAGACAGTAAATTATTACCGTGTCCGGACCATTGTCCGAAACCGATATTCGAAATCATGGCCGAATGTTGGGTGGTGGATCCAAATGACCGTCCGGCTTTCCCGGAAATCTACAATAACTTGAAATCAATCAGTGACGTAGCTTCGACTCAATCTTCCGGTCCAAGACGGCAATACACACCCGATATCGGTGGTAATAGTTCGCACGGCGCCGATATACCATTACATTTAAGTGACGTCAAAATGCATTCGTCGGTGCATAGCATTACGCCGCCGTCTGTACGTAAATGCCAACGTGACTTACCGTTAGGTTCTTATCGTTCAAGTATGCACTCCCGTCATTCGTCGAACCCGTCCGTTCACAGCATCGGTCATCACCCTGGTTCAATTCACTCCTCATCTATGGTCAGTCAGCCACGCTCAGTCCCATCCATGATGATGAACAATATACAACGAATGGCGCCCGCGCGGCCGCATAATAACCACCATTCGTTACCGCGCGATGGATACCATTCTTTGAATCGTGGCGGTGATCACCATTCACAGAACAATTATTTAATAGACAATCAATACCCGATGCATGCTATGGATCACCATTCCATATCTTCTGCATCAAGCCATCGAATGCACCCTATGGGCGCTTATTCATCTTACACGCCCTCTTATCCACCCTCTTTAACTGGCCCGCCTGCCTCTTCAGTTTTCAGCCGCCAATCGTCAGATCATCCGAGTAGTAAAACGTCAGAATCAATTAAAAGCTACGTGTCGTCATCGCAACCACAGCGTCATCATTCTCACCATAGTAACCATCATGTTGGTCACCATGGCAACGGGAATGCGCAAGTCTATTTATGAGAATATGATATTAGAGTTAGTTGCTGTTGTTGATACATGAAGGCGTGTATATCGGACGGATGAAGTTTTCGTATTAGGTTTACTGGCGGAGAAGTAATTCAATCTTACCTACATTGTTTGCCACTGTCTGAAATTCACAGAATGGCGACCCTCGAAACAGCCTGCTATGGCGGAAGCTTTTTAGTCATTCTCTAAATGATCCGAAAATTTCGAAATTTGTTAGAAAAGAACAAACGGGAGGCTTTTTCTCACACACCGATTGAATCAATGTGTTTCAGACCTTATACGAGCAATGTGTTATGATAAGATTTTGGAATAGAATTTTTTCTAACAAGTATGACCAATTTTGGAGAACGTGATTAATTCTTCGCCACCATCTTTCATTATCGTGGATGGTTTATAATAAAACCTCATTTACAACGAGACAACTTGATATACCTTGAGTGACAAAGAATGCAAACAAATTCGTTGTACAAGTGAAAGTAATAGTGAGGTTAAGTAAATCGGTAAAATCACGACGACGAACGAAAATTTAACAGGCTAGTGAGTTTCAACCAATCAAATTTCGTATTTCCACTAGCCCATTACATTTTTCGTCCGTCGTCGTGATTATCCCGGTACACTTAACCTCACTAATATATCAGGGTCAAAGCCACTCCTGAAAAAAAAACTGTTTTTAACAACATTTTGCAAGTGGTATATAATGAACTAAAAAATGTTGACCTCATTGTTTTATTTGTATCATAAAAAGACAATTATAACTTTAAGTTATTTTATTTTTCATGCGCGTATAACTTTTTTTGTATGCCGAAGCAGGGATTACCTGCATCAAATTTTGCCAAATTGTGATTAAAGACTAATGTCAAATTCACGTTTTTCACAGGTTAAGAAAATTTTCCCGAAAAAAAATCGCCTAAAATATTGGTCAGAGTTTTCGAGTTTTTAATGTTTTTTCTTCGTCACCTCTAAAATTTAATTTTCTGAAATAGTCTTTTGTATGGATTATTACTTCACCGTTGGCTTCTTAGATTTTCGGCTGAAATTTGATGCGTGTTACTTCTATTCCACACCTCCTTTCAAAAAGGGGCACAGTTTTAATATTTCAGAAATAATATCGCACATCACAACATTTTATCTCCCTCTCCCTCTCATACTTTAATCGGATTGAATTTTTTTTGGTATATCTTCGCGAATCCGTTTGTTCAAAATGACCTTATATGACCTAATGAACGTCCAAGTAGTACGTTTACAGTGTATCTGACGCTGACGTAATTAGGAACGTTTTAACTCTCAAAAAACGCAAAATGTTTGCTTATAAAATAAAAAAGTGAATTGTTCTACAGATTCGTAAACTGAAAGAGATCTTAAACAGGAACATTTAGTCTCTCTTTAAGTTGTTAGTTGTTAGTAGGCCTTTTTGATAAATTACTTTACAATTATAAATTGTCCCCAAGTAAGGCTCACTCCTTTCACAAAAATGCTATTTTATGCTTGAGACGTATGTACCAAATGTTAAATCTAGTCTGAATTAGGATCCTAACCTAAGAATGCTATAAGGATATTTTAGGATGATTTTCCCCAAAAAGTTAAGAATATCCATGATCAAATGGATTTACACCATTCTTATAAAAAAAGGCGTGTATGTTAGTACGGTTGTTCCACCGGTCGGCGTGGAAATTTCACCTGTTGCATTCTGGGGTATATTACCTAATCTCGTATTGATCTTTTAGCATGACCCCAAACGTACAAAAGGGTAGCGGCACTCAAAAGATGAAATAATACATATGGTTTTAATGGAGGTTTTTCTTTGTCTATTTTCATATTTGTACATTGATACAGAGAACTTTCGCTAATTCGAACTTCTATTGTTCGAATCCTTTTATAATTGGAACTTATCCTCACCAGACAGTCATGAAATACTTTCCATAATTCGAATCTCTCTGTATTCCGAAAAAAAAAGTTAAAGTTAATTTCCCGTTCGAGTTCGAATTAGCGAGTAAAACATTCAACAGTAAAACAACAGTAAACAAGACGACTCAGAGTCGAAAATTTCGCACAGTGTTTGATTATTCATAGATGAAATAATCATTTTAAACGACCGGGACTGGGGGAGTACTAGGGTTAGAGACTGTCAGGTCAGACCTGAGAAAAACTGGCTCTAACAGAGAATAAAGTTATCCTTACAGAGAAAAGTCGAAAAAGTGACTCTAAGAACAATTTTTAAAAGAATTTCTAACCTTCTAGAGATCTTTTTTTGACTTTTCAAGTTTCGTACCTTAAAATAATTCAGAGACACTTGGGAAGGTCAAAAACCAAACCTTAGCATCAGCACATACCTGGCACCTATTAATGTCTAAGTACTCACTCCCCCTTTACCATTAAAAGAATGCAATAAATAGAACGAGGCTAGAGCTAGAGCTTTATTGCCACCTAAATGTGAACTGTCCCAGTTTGGCCAAGTGACATGAATACAGTCCACATCAGTTTTTACTGTCAATATATATGAAATTGTATATAGTTTGTATATATAGTTTTATATATAGAACCTGACCTGTGTTGACAAATAAATAAATATCAATCTGACAAAGATATATACAAAAATTTACAAAAATACAAAAAGTTTACACCTTGCAGATAAATCGAATTTAAACCAAATTAAACCAAAACATATCAAGAAGCTCAAACTCTATCTGCTATTTTAGTCATGTTTGCTATTTTCAATATTTTAGCCCACAAGGCTGTACTGTACAGTAACTTTTTATCTTAGAGAGGTACGTGAAATTCGTGCAGAGATTTGAAATCCTCAATGTTGAAATGTACTATAGTTTCACGTCATCACAAGCAAAAAGTAACAATCCTCACTTTACTCATCTTCTTTCCTTTTTCTTCATAGTTTCTCAATATTTCAAAAACTTTTAGTCATACTAGATTGTTCACCCTCGTTCACCTCTAATATATCTTTCCTGTATAACTTTCTACTTTAGCATAACTTGGTGCTGAGAATTTGTTTGAAAGGTAAAGAATCTACATACTTTTGGGACGACAGATTTTGATACAATATACAATATATGCTATCTCAATAAAACAAAATCAAACACAATCAACTGTGGCAGGCATATAATTTTGATGATGCCTTGAAAAATAAATATATATAAAAAGAGTTTGATTAGACCATGAGGGCTATTTTTGGCAAAATATTGCTATTAGATAAGAAAAATAACTGTTTGAAAGCTTGAAAAAGCACAAATTTGGAAAATTACATGAAATATTCTACATTTGGTGGAAATTATAGTGAAATTTTTAAACCAATTTTCTTTCTGCAAAAGTTTTTTACCTTTAAAAGAAACTTTGTTACTGCTGTTATTTGCATTGCATCCATATCATTGAGACGTGGAGTTACACATTTTTGAGAATTTTTTGATTGACTTTACAGTAGAAAATTGATTTCGAGCAGGTCGATCAAATTTGATAACAACCTTGTCATTGTTTCCCTCACTCACATCCATTTGGGGTGACCCGGGTGAAGGCTCATTCACTTTCCAAGTGAACCGTTGCCAGCAGGAATCGAAACCTTTGAAGCCTGTGCACAGCGATCTGTTATCGGATTCAAAATTTTCATAAAAGTTTTGGTTAGTAATAAAAATAATTTGTTTTATCCTTGTTGTACTAATAATAAGTTTCTCCAGTGCAAATTTCGTGCCTGTAGCATAAACCCAGTAGGAATTATAGTGATTCCGATTTGAGGGATCTAGGAGGGGATTTCTAGGGATAGAGGGATCCCGAGAAAACGAAAGTACTCTGGTTAAGAAGAACTAAGAAGGATTTTCAGAAAATAATAATTTTGGTGTATTTTCTTCGTTAAATGTGACATTTATGCAAATTTTTATCTTTATATGATGAGTACAACTTGAATTATGCAAAGAAATGAGTCAAAGTTTCCCCGATTTTTCATACTTCCAGGACCAGATCACTGTGGTGTAGTATTCAAGGTTAATGACCACTATTCCACGAAGCGCCCATCCAACATGCCAGACTCTCCCATTCGATACAATCGATATATCCTTTTCCAATCGATAAATAATTGATGGATCGGATATCGATTGTTTTTGATAATCGATAGGCAATAGACCTTTTTTCAAAGAGGAAGTCCTGTTGAATAATTATGTAGTCCAGCCATATGATAGAGCCATGCATTATTATTGTATCATGCATATTGTAATAATTATGCATGGTTTTATCATTGTTTTTCTGCTGGACTACATAACTATTCAACAGGGTGGCCTCTTTGAAAAAAGGTCTATTATAATCAAGATTTAACGGGAAGCTTTTGATTGGCTATCAATTGATGGGTTTTCCATCAATTTACTCTAAAGATGTTTGATATTGTTCACAATCGATCGACAGCCAATCGATGAAAAACCAATCTATTATCAGTTAGAATAGTCTCAATTACCTACCTATCAATTCAATGATTATTGAAACCAATCGGTATCCAATCAATCGGTTGGTTAGCGATTACCGTAACTTGGTCTAATGTGTCGACTCCCCTCCTCTAATTCCGACACTCTTTTTATCAGCTGAGATTTATAGAAAGATTGAAACTGTTTTTCTTTGCTTATATAGTGGTCAGAGAGGAATAACCCGTTTTCAATCAGTGATTTAAGCTTTCATATTATTTCTTTCTCTAAAGAAGGGTGTCGGAATTTAGATGAGGGATGTCGTTATTAGACCAACTACTTACGGTAGTCATCGATTGGAAATAGTTATCTAGAGTGGGGGAGTCTGGAAACTGACACATCTCATCTACCTACCGTGAAGTCGGGTAACTTGCATCAGCATCAGTGGAGGGAAACTTGACTTGCATAGCCATCAATCAAATGACTGACCAATCAAAGCAACAAAATTTCAAAACAAATGAACTACGCAGCTCCGTACACAGCTCTACTCTATCATTTTTGTTTTGATTTAACTTTGTATTTTAATGACCAGACAGGTCATTCATTTGAAGGCTATGCATGTTTGCCTCCACTGATGCAAGGTAAATACCCGATCTCACGGTTAGCTAAGCTAACAAAACAAAAGGTATACAGACATTGGCATCCCCTGCCATAAATTCTTCAGTGAAATACTTAGTAAATGATAATCTGTCTTACAACACAACTTAATCAAATATCAACAAATAATTCTACCTGTAAAAATGAAGATCATACCTGTCTGTTGTCTGTGTTGTTGTGTGTAGTGATTTTCAAGGACAGTTCTTTAAATTGTAAGATTCATATCACTTTATTGGTGCACTTACTAACTACACAAACATAAAATACTATGCTAAAAGAAATATAATCCTCTTTAAGTACTCTAAAAACACCAAAAACATGACAAAAATACAAAAAACCAGAGCAAGTCTAACAGCATGCTGAAATCCGCCATTAAAAAATTCCTTAAAAAAAGAGCAATATTTACGAATGCTTGGTTACGCCTACCTAACACTTGCAGATCGGAATCATTAAATTTTATCTTAGCGAGTGAGTCCATATTTCAGAATTTTCGAGAATGTTCTAGAAGTTTCAACTACTTTCGTTTTCTAATTTTTCTTCCGCACCGCCGCCGCCGCGAAAGCCTATCGTAATACTTTCGCTATGCGAAATTAATAAATAATATGATAAAATTAAAAATTAAAAAAGGAATATTGTCCACAATTGTGTTGAGCGACAGTTCTGAACCCTCACCTCCCTATCATTTATAACCCTGAAAATTTCCAATTATTGAATGCAAATATTAGGCCATTCCATTTCATATCCATACAAGGTGATGGACGAACATTTCCTGATAACCCGATGAAGAATTTCCAGGGGGTCTAGTCAAAGTCATATTATTTTTCAAGGGGGTAAAAATCATTCTAAATTTCCAGGAGGTAATAAAAAACTGGTTTTAGTTTGTCCACCCTCACTTTTCAGGTACGAAGAAGAATTTTCCAAGGTTTTTTTTAGCAAATTTGCCATTTTCCACATTTTCAAGAATGTGTTTTTTACTTGAAAAGGTTCGTCCACCCCATCCCACCCCTGTATGCATTTTAAATAGAACAGCGTCAAAAACTATCAGAATACCTTCCATGTAAAATATCGTTCAATTTTTTCTCTCAAAACTTTCAACAACTGAAAAATATTTCTTCTAATTTGTTCGATTCTTTCTCTCTAGTGATTCCATCTTTTTCGAATGTTGTGCACGACTTTCAAGTTGATACCAACGTTTTAATTCAAATCACAGAAAGATTGGAATAGAAGAGAATTGATTGTAGGTTAATCATGTTATTTCATTAACGTTCAATAGATTCATGATATTTCAATTGCATTCGTTCGTTCTTGTTTTCCGCAACAAGGTGGTGGAAAATCTAAATAAAAGGAGAGTGATTTCACGACAGTGCATTTCTCTCAACGAGAAAGCTAATTTGTGCAAATTACAGAGAGATTTGAAAGATAGAAAGACTAGAGGTACAACCAATGAAGTATAAGCCCGAAGGGCTAGAATCGAATCTTCTTGGTAGGATTTGAAGCCAACAAATCCTACCAAAGTTGCGCGGCTTTGAGCGGCTCGCCTGGTTTTTACACAAATGACAGATTGAAACTAAAATTTACCACTAAATTTCGAAAAAAATATCAACCGTAAACAAAGGAATTGCTAGATTCAATCTGTCGTCAAAAAATACGGCGCATTTTTTAAGGCTTCACTTTTTCTTGCCTGAGAAAGGGTAGAGATTCTACTCTAGCCCTTCGGGCTTTAAACTCAATGAGTACACATAATACACTTTTTTTATAAGCAACCCCAATTTTCGTCTCAGAACTTGAGTTGCTGCTGATTTTCCGGATTTCAGTGAAAAAGTTGCTGATGGATTTTGAGCTTCAAATTTCTGTCTTTTATCTCATTCTATGTCCAAAATACCTCAAATTTGGTATTCAAATACCATCGGTACATATTTTAATGCCAGCAAATAATGCCAGGAATGTACCTCTTCTTTTTTTTAGGTATTTTTGGTTGATTTCCCGGTTCATGCTCAGTTTCAGGGTTAGGTTGCTAAAGCCAAGTTGCTTGATTTTTTTACCATTCTCAGGCTAAACCCTTAGCAGCTCAGTTGCTTACAAAAAATATGAGAATATTCGTTGTATTCGAAAGGCAAAATTCTTTACGTTAGATAAACGTTGTGTAAAAGAAGGAATTTCAGTTGTGACATGAAATCAATGACAGGGTTATTGAACAGAAACTCAAACTCGACTCAAATCATCAAAGTTTCTTTTAAGTTAGCGAGATTCTTTGAAACTTTCCATTCATAGCTACTAATATTCAATATTTTACCTCCAAAGATTTTGGTTCGATGTCTTCAGAAATAATCAATGTATTTTGATGACTCAGCACATTTTCACTGGCTGAACAATCGAGGCGTACACCAACAATGTTGTGAGACTTAAAAGCAAAAAAAGGATGTATAAGAACATTATTTGTTTTTCTTGGTGTTTTGAGTGTCGGGTACAAGGTTAGATTATTGAGCCTCAAAAATCTTTCTAAGGGTTGCAATTAACCAATCAAAAAAGTGAGAAGGAATCAAAATCAAGAACATCGAAAATCTCTTCCTCATAGGATCATGATTTTTTAAAAATAATTTGAACCAAATATCTGATGAAAATCAACAATAAAAGTGATAAAAAATCAACAAATATCTGATGTAAAATCAATCAAAAACTGTGGAAAATCTCTCTCAGAGTGTTTTTTTTTTGCAACCTTGGACAGCCTTACCTGGTTTTGAACGGCTATGGTCACACGCTGATTAAACTCCGCAATCAACAAGTGTAGATCTCTCTTATTCTTTACACTTTGTTTGTTGGCGATGCTCATGATGGCGTTTGAGAGGGCGCTTTGTAAGGGCGGCCCGCCATTACTGACGCCCACTAATGAAACAGTATTTTGTCCTTTCTTTGTGTACACCTCCATGATGAACGGACATGCCTGAAAGAAATTTTAAATTCCAAAAACATTTTAACCCTTTCAAACCCGAGTGACGTATATACACGTTCTTAGTATACCGAGTCCCAGACTTAAGGCTATAGCTCTTGATCCCTTGATTTAAAAGGGCAAAAAGCACAATGCTTTTAGAAAGAGTTTAAAAATACCTTTCTAATGGTACCGAAACACATTGTCTAACTCTCAAGTTACATGCTTTTATGCCAGTTTGAAATTGTGCATTAAAAAAAAAAAGTTGGAAATTTCCATGGAAAAGGTTGGAAAGGTTAAAACTAAGAAAAATACTAAATTTGTTTAACCAAGTATTTAACCGTTAACGGGAAAAAATGTGCAGAGCCACCATCGGGTGACTGTACCGGGTGCGTCAGAAAAAACTTTGGACGTTTGGTGAGCCACTGGGACCGAGCAAAGTCTTTTTGAAACTCAAAACCACTTTTATTAGAAAGAGGATAGTCTAACTTAAATTTTGAGGTATTATTCTTTAAATTTGAAACAAAACTTTTTGAGATATTGCTATTTGAAGCTCAAAATTACTTATCAAAAAGAGCAAAAATGCATCAAAAACAGGTAATTAAATTTGTTCTCTTTTTTTCCATCTCTCTCTTAGGGACCGCAATGATTTTTTCAAATTGTTTTTAGCGCATTGAAACCATGCTCATTGGAAAGAGCATCAAAAAAGAAAAAAAATGAGGGGTCATTCATCAAAATCGGCCAAGCCGTTCTCGAGATATGAAATTTTCTATCTCCTGAAAATGACCCTTTTTTTGGAACGATTTTCGAGGATTTTTGGAAAAATCATGGTTAAATAGGTTTAAAAGTGAAAATCCGGGGGTTATGTCGAAAAATACATTTTTTGCAATAACTTTACTTCTATTAATGCTATAGCATTGAAACTTGGCACGAAGGTTCTCAAGACAAAGTTTTAATTTTTTATCAATTTTTTTTTTTCAAATTTTTCGTTTGCCGTACGAATGAATCGAAAATATCCTGTATGCCGGAGAGCTGGCAGATTGTCACTCTCCGTGGACTTTGAACTTTCGAATTGTAAACAAACACGCGCTCGACAATTCTGTAGAATTTCTCGAATACCAATAAACTTTGAGCCAAAAAAGACAGCAGAGCGCGGTTGAAAATGTTAATTTTTATTAACAAACAATATGTAAAAAAGGTTGAAATTTCATATTATCTTTGTCTTAATGCCGGGGAGGACAGCTAAAGCCCTCAAAAGTGGCTTTTTCCCAGAAAAAACTGAATAATTTTTTGTAGGATTTGATTGGGTCAATGAGACAAAAAAAAAAAAAAAACAGCGCTGATCTCTTCCAGTTCCAAAAATGTATAACATCATGGGGGTTTGAGGACGCGCTCACCTGTCTAAATCCAATTTTCTGTTGGTAGGTCGTCTGCCATTCAAAATTTTACAAAATTGCTCATATTTTCATAAAAAATAAAGTTATGGCCACCAAACTTTTACAGGACATTTATTTAATGATAAGAATGCTTCTAAAACTTATCCCATGGTTATAGGTGGTCTAAAACCTAAAAACAACATTTTGGTCGATTCCAACCATTTTACCCCCGTCTTTCGCGGTCCCTATCTCTGTCTCTTTTGTTCTGATGTGCACGTTTTTAACGATGTCATTAATGTTTCCACTGGGTAATAAAACATACCAGAGCGGGAATTTGTAAAACAACAATTAAAAATTTTATTTTGGTGAATTTTTGAGAGAATCTATCTGTGAAGAGTGTGATGTATGGAAAAAAATACCTCGACAACACTGTCTATTGTCACAACATTTTAATTACCCATTTTTGACGTTTTTTTACACTTTTCGAAAAGTGAATTTTAACTTCAAAAGCTTATAACTTGAGAAATACTTTACCCAACTTAAAAAGCTATACCTCAAAATTTAAGTTAGACTATCCTCTTTCTAATAAAAGTGGTTTTGAGTTTCAAAAAGACTTTGCTCGGTCCCAGTGGCTCACCAAACGTCCAAAGTTTTTTCTGACGCACCCGGTATGTCGCCAATCAGCAGGAAAATCCTAAAATTACTTATGGCAAGTTGTTCCGAATATTTGAGAATGCCCTGTTAGCCTTACGTTATTACAGGAATACTCTATCTTTGCACTACGTACGATGAACTCAGAAACTTGAGCATAAAACCGATTGATCTGTCTTTGTTCTCAAACTTTAAAGTTCGAATTGTATGCAATTTATTGTTCAATATGCATTCGCTCACAATCTGGATAAGGCTATCACTGTGCCTCGCTAACCTTCTCCCGATAAGTAGTAGCGAGTTTATGTATTCGAGGGGGACGGTATAAAGCAAAGTTGACATGTCTCCAAAATCACCATCCACTTTGCTCGACGAAGGAAAAAACACCAAAATACCGTCGTCTGTTTAGGTGAGCAAAGGCGATATAGAGCCGTACATCGACTATCGGTTTTGTTTTGTATGATTTTACATACCGTCACCCTCAATATCCTCCGATACATAAACTCGGTAGTGTGAAGGTTTCGATCACAGACTTTCACCACAATGGACTGTGATCGAATCCCAAGCACTTTCAGGCAGGGTGTTAGTGAAATATGGTGATAGACTCTATACCTTCAGTCAATGAACTTGGAACTTCGGCTTGAACTAAACGTGGCAGAGATCTGAGTTAATCAAGAAACAGATCTAATACTTACCATAGATAATTGCAACTTTTTAGAGTATCCAAAACTTTCTATGGTGATCCATAATTCGTCAGGACCTCCTTGCGGATCTCGCGCTTCCATTAAGTTCAAATCAATGAAACCGTTCGGTGTGAGCTCCCGTGTTGGCGTCACCTCGAAGTTTTCTGTAAAGGAGCCAAATAGATTTGAAAAGATGTTTTAGCTTGATAAGAAGGCTCTTTCTTGGACGCTCTTGGCGTCCATTGAAACTGTTTTCAGGGTTTGGTGTTAACTCAAATATTTTCTACATAGGTATACTTTTAATGAATTAAGAACTTTTAGTAGGGGGAATTTGTTCGTTTTTTGAGGTCGCTCGATTTTAAAATTATGCCAAAGCTAATCTAACAAGTGATACTTTGATGGACCTACCTGGATTATGCATTTAATACGTTTATAATTGATATCTACGTGACGTGACCATTAAACAATCATTCAGAACACAAATAGTGACGATCTATTAAAATTAGCCGTTTGTTTCTTATAAAAAAAACGTTTAGAAACCAAAATTTCATGCTCTTGAAATGTTCTTTCATATTCAAGACTTCGTGAGCAAAAAAACATCTCCAAAAAATTGAGTAATTTGGCTAAGAACATTGATGTATGTTTATTAATAGTGATTCTTATTGATAAAGATGCTTTTTTTGAGCTGAAAAATTCATTTTTTACAAAATTCTGCTTGAGCCATCTTTTATCTACTTTCATACAAAAAATCAGAAAAAAAACAATGGTCCAATATTTCACTAAGTACAAAAAACCCTTTTATGGCCGTTCTTTTTAGCTGAAATTTACCCCAAAATTTTTTTCTCCAAAAATCGGGCTCCGTCACATTCGAGGATTTATAGTTATGCATCTTTGTGCAAAAAATCATAAAAAATGAAAGAGCCAATCAATCTAATACCTAAGTAATTGATAATGTGCTTATAAAAAAATATCAAATTTGGCCAGTTTTTCTATAAAAACATGCCAAGCAACCAAAATTTCCCGTCTAAACACTCGTGAGAAAAAAAAGCATCTATCTCATAAAAAAATTGAGTAATTTGACTAAGAACATTGATGTATGCTTATTAACAGTGATTCTTATAGATAAAGATGCGTTTTTTGAGCCAACAAATTTTTTTTGCAAAAATCTGCTTAAGCCATCTTTTACCTATGATGGTACCCTACTTTTATGCAAAAAATAGAAAAAATTAATGATCCAATTTTTCACAAAGTCCAAAAAACCCGTTTTTTAGTCGTTTTTTGGCCCAAATTGGCCCAAAAACATTTTTTTTCGAAAATCAGGTTCTGTCACATTCAAGGGTTTATAGTTATGCATCTTTGTGTAAAAAATCATAAAGTAAGAAAGAGCCAATCTCGAGAAAAGCCAATACCTAAGTAATTGATAATGTGCTTATAAAAAAATATCGAATTTGGCCAGTTTTTCTATAAAAACACGCCAAGCAACCCAAATTTCCTGTCTAAACACACATATTCTTCAAAAGTAAGCCCTCATGAGCAGAAAAAACATCTATCTCATAAAAAATTGAGTAATTTGACTAAGAACATTGATGTGTGCTTATTAATAGTGATTCTTATAGATAAACATGCGTTTTTTTAGCCAACAAATTTTTTTTGCAAAAATCTGCTTGATCCATCTTATACCTATGATGGTACCCTACTTTTATGCAAAAAATTAGAAAAAATTAATGATCCAATTTTTCACAAAGTCCAAAAAACCCGTTTTTTAGTCGTTTTTTGGCCCAAATTGGCCCAAAAACATTTTTTTTCGAAAATCAGGTTCTGTCACATTCAAGGGTTTATAGTTATGCATCTTTGTGTAAAAAATCATAAAGTAAGAAAGAGCCAATCTCGAGAAAAGCCAATACCTAAGTAATTGATAATGTGCTTATAAAAAAATATCGAATTTGGCCAGTTTTTCTTCAAAAACACGCCAAGCAACCCAAATTTCCTGTCTAAACATACATATTCTTCAAACGTAAGCCCTCATGAGCAGAAAAAACATCTATCTCATAAAAAAATTGAGTAATTTGACTAAGAACATTGATGTTCGCTTATTAATAATGATTCTTATAGATAAACATGCGTTTTTTTAGCCAACAAAATTTTTTTGCAAAAATCTGCTTGAGCCATCTTATACCTATGAAGGTACCCTACTTTCGTGCAAAAAATCAGAAAAAATTAATGATCCAATTTTTCACAAAGTCCAAAAAACCCGTTTTTTTAGCTGTTTTTTGGCCCAAATTTGCCCCCAAATTTTTTTTTCGAAAATCGGGCTCCGTCACATTTTGGGCATTGCCATTTTGTATCATTGTGCAAAAAATCAGAAAAAACTAATGAGCCAATCTCGAGAAAAGCTGGTAACTAACGGACGGACGGACGGACAGACGGACAAAGGTTAATTTATAGGACCTCCACCGGGGTAGGTCCAAAAAGCTTGACAAGTGACTTTGTTCCTGATGGCATCTCATCATACACAGGGCAGGAACATGTTTAATTTTCTCAAAGAGGGTTGAGTTTGCCAAGGTAGGGTCGCATTTTTTTAGTTGAGAAAATTATTGTAGTGTAATACCGTTCGCACAATCGTTGAAAAGTTTGATCATTTTATCAAATTGCATTGTGTAATGTGACATATTCAGTATATAGAATTCTACTGTCTCAAGACATCTGTTGAGGATTCCCTTTGATGCCTATACACCCACGGATGTCTGATATCCTAAACACTCATAAATATTTTTGTTGACAGAGCTATTTAATAAATACCTTTAACGACCTCCCAAGCTTCGTTGTCACAACCTTCACCAGATGATCGCAATTGAAATTCGTTAAATTCATCACGATTCAAATATCCATTGCCATCCATATCGCAACGGTAGAAAATCTCCAAAAATGTATCTCTGTGTTACGGTGAACAAAATGAATAGAGAAGTCATATCATTTCATCATGTTTAGACAAAATATGTCGACAAACTGTATTTTTTTGTAACTTCCAAGGGTTCAAAATACAGGGATAATTTTATTTTACTCGTAACCGTCTTAAATTACTAGATATTATTTTATCAAGCGTTTAGCCTTGAAGAAAATTAGCCAGCCACCTTCAAAAATACCAATCAATCCCATCCCCCTGAAAAAACTACTCTTCAATTAAAAAAGAAAATCCTCTAAGTCGGATATTGGATGCTTTTGCATCTAACCATAATATCGAAAGGAAGCCGTTTTATGGGTGCAACCAGGTCTGATAATACATGATTCATTGCAACCGTGAAATGGTCTATGTGATTCTTTCTTATGTAAATGTAAGACCTTCTTTCAGTGGTTTTCAAGCAAAAAAAACAACCAACTAAACTTCTGTTAGATTTTTAGCCTTTTCTTTTTACCGAGCAGAATCAAAGAAGGGCATTGGTCAGAAAGATATAAAGAAATTCGTCATATGCGTTAGTCAAGATGACGTCATTTTTCGCATCCAGAACACCCGTAAAACCAGAATTTGGAGCCCTGTGTAGTCTACACAGTAGACAACTCCAGGCTTTTAGACCTTACTCTTGTTCTACAGGCACTGCTATGGGCGGGCACTAGCGACCCGACTGTGGATTAAACATGATAGAACTTTTAAACAAAAGAAGTTTATTAATTGAGATTTAAAATAAAAAACTGTTTAAAACACAGCTGATTAGCTTAGGTTTCGAAACTTTCTATTGTTTCATCAAAACCTCAGTGCGCATGCGATGTATCCGGGGAAATTCATTATTCAAAACAAGAGCAGTGCTCATATCTCGAAGAGTAGGAGTTTTACGCTCGAAACGAAGTAAGATATGACGTAGCCTAACCCCTGTGTTGCTACTTTATTGCCCCATATCAAGAAATTCTTGTTATTTTATTGCCCCATATCAAGAAATTCTTACTTGCAGGCCTTGGTCAACCGAGCATCTTCACCAGATCCTTTGACGATGTTGACCTGTCCACTATCTGATTCTTCTTCCAAGAGTTTTGCGCCACTCGAAAATGTCAAGATGTCGTATAAACCGATATCAAGGTCTACTTGTAAGCAGGATTTCTAAATGGAAAGAAGAAGGTAAAATTCATTCATTCATTCATTCATTCCCCCATTCCTCATTTCATTCATCCCCATATCTCCTTTCATTCACCCCCCACACCTCCTTTCATTCATTCATTCATTCATTCATTCATTCATTCATTCATTCATTCATTCATTCGTTCGTTCGTTCGTCTTAGGAAAGCCTCTGACTTTTGTACTAGAAGGTAAGTGGTTTCGAGCTACATATATAACTCGGTAATCCGGCGACCAAAACTAATTTTCTGAATTCAATCTTTCTCACTTTTAATTTACGATGGGTTTGTTAACCATACCTAGCGCTTGCATTTTGATTGGAGAAAGCAATTAACACACTTTATTACTTTAAGGAATCATCTTTATGACGTCGGAAGACAAACAGCATATTCTCGACAAAAAGTCAAGTACCTTATCGGCAAAAACTTAGTCGGCCTTAATTATTAGTCGGCCCTAATTTTAGTCACCTCGTCAAAATTTAGTCACTAAGACCCAACTAAAAACCAAGTTTTGACCATTTCTAAATTTTTAGTCGGCCCAAATTTTAGTCGGCCCTAATTTTTAGTCGGCCCTAATTTTAGTCACCAAGCCGAAATCTAGTCACTAAGACCCGACTAATAACCAAGTTTTGACCATTTCTAAATTTTTAGTCAGCCCAAATTTTAGTCGGCCCTAATTTTTAGTCGGCCCTAATTTTTAGTCGGCCCTAATTTTTAGTCGGCCCTAACTTTTAGTCGGCCCTAATTTTTAGTCGGCCCAAATTTTAGTCGGCCCTAATTTTTAGTCGGCCCTAATTTTTAGTCGGCCCTAATTTTAGTCACCAAGCCAAAATTTAGTCACTAAGACCCGACTAATAACTAAGTTTTGACCATTTCTAAATTTTTAGTCGGCCCAAATTTTAGTCGGCCCTAATTTTAGTCACCAAGCCGAAATTTAGTCACTTAGGGCCGGTCACTAAGGGCCGACCAAGTTTTGGCCGATCAGGTGGTTAGAGATCAGGAGTTGATAGGTTGATTACCAAAACTTCTTGTAATGTAAACCATACCTTGTCTGGTTCATACCAACTTTTTTGTATGGAAAGTATTAAAGTGATTTTTTTAAACAGCTTACTCAGTAGGCTTTATTTATAAACATTTAAAAGACCAGATAGTTGCTACGACGGAATTAGATAAAGTATGTTGGCCTTACACCAAAGTTTTAATTATAATGGAGAGGGAAGACTCCTCCGGTTCTTACGCCATCAATGGTAGAGTTAGTGAAAGCAACCAACGTATTGCTGGATGAACGCTCGACAATGAAGACCGTCATATCACTTTCACAGATCTCGTCGTTGAATTTGCCTGAACAAAATGAGAATGTGAATTAGGGAAAAAAGATAAAGAGATAATAAAGTAAGCATCTGGTTGATGTAGGGGAAACCATAAGTGAGGGAGTCTATCCCCTTTTCTATTTGTGCTAGACCTGGAAGGTCGAATTCTGAGGTGGGGCGCCACCCTTACTCTCAGCTCCCAATATATCACCGCTTAGATCAAATTACCCAACCTCAGCTACTCATCCGCTGAGTTGGCTGTGACCGGGGATCGAACCCACAAACCCACGAACCCTTGGATTGTAAGGCGAATGCTCTACCGACTGAGCTACCCCGTCACAAAGAGATAATTATTCAGTAATCAAAACATAAGAAATGTAGTTTCATGTTTTTACATATTACATTATATTCATGATCAACTGAGTACGCATTTCTTATGAACAGCCAGGTTGCTAAGGTTCGAGCCCTAAAATTAGTGATTTTTTTTTCACTGCCTCGTAAAATAAAAGCTGTTTAGTTAATCTAACCATGGCAAACGATAGCCTTTTGACCCAATATGCATAAATGGTATAATATAAGGGGTGGTCAAAGCAATTTTTTTTAGAAAATGAGCTTGAAACTTCTCATAATTCCGAACTCTAAAGAAGTCAGAATTACATGAGAGGTGTCGACATTAGACCAAATTACAGTGCTAACTTAAATAAACGAACAACTTGCATACCATATTTGGGCGTGGTAGGCTTAATAGACAACCAGACAGTTGATGGTTGAGTGACTTTCATTTGATATTGATGACTCTCCACACTTCCATTCTCCTCTTTGTAAAAACAACCACGAAATGAAGTGAAAACCCAACGCTATGGAAAAGAAAAAAACATCGTGGTGTTTTGCTTGAAAGTGAAAGCGACTGGGTTCTAATGTTTAGGTTACGATTAACGTTTGATACGGAGCGATTGTTTTGCTTAAGCCATTCATTCAAAAACTCACATTTAATTTTCATCCCAAATCTAAATGGAGCAGATCAAAGCGTTGCACCAACCAGGCAGATTATCTTACGAAACCAAGGTCTTTTGAAAGAATGTACGTACCTGCGCGTATAGGTGCGCACTCTTTTGTGCTTAACTGTAGGGGCTCACTTTTGCAATTTTTCGGGAGAAATCACCCCAATACCATTTTATAATGAACCCCCATTTTATGAAATTTTACTAAAAAAGTGCCAAAAAGTGCCAAAACCTTCATTTTCAGAAATCACTTAATATTGGATTCTCTCCCAGAGTTTCAACCCCCTGCTTTATTCCACCCCTCTACAATTAAGCACCGAATAATCAGAATATGCTTGGAGATAAAGAAAAGGGCGACAAGACTCAACACACAAATTTTCTATTCATGCAGATTCATGTAAAAGAGCCACGAAAAAACGTCGAGTAAAAAGCTCTGATACACCTTTTTCCGGTTAGCCGTTTCGTAAAAAGTGTATTGTCTGATACATGAAAATATTAGCTTTACTCGACGGTTTTGCGTGACTTTTTTTATATGAATCGACAATCAGTGCCAAAATAATTGGCACAAAAGGGAAATTCCCCACGGAATTTCATAACCACAAACAATTTGGAAGCGCTCTAAATTAGGTTGGAAGGGTAGAGTTTTAACGTTAGACTTAAGACTTAGGAACTTAGTAGGATCTAAGTTCAAAATGGTCCAGTAGGGCTTGAAATATAGCCTAGAAACCAATAAATCCCTCCCAGATCGAAATAATCGATGAAGTCAATTTGAAGGTCCGAAATTGACATTCTCGCTCGAACTCGAAAAATGGTAAAAAGCCAAAATTGCCATTATATTTATGGCACTGATTGTTGATCTAATAGGAAATTCGTGTACTAATTAAACTCACATTCAAATCTCTTGGTTCTTCTTTCAACTTGACACCAAGAGAAGATTTGTTCCCATCATCCTTTGCGTGGTCTTTCAAATCAGCTCCTCTCGTTGAGGATGACAAACTATTTTCACGGTTCAAAGATGATTTCAAAGACATTTTCTTCTTTGTTGTTGAATTCCGCTTTTTCTCATCTTGACCTTTGAATATATGACATGAGATAGATATGAGCCCTCCGAATGCGTTCGGAATGGGTCCTACTCACGAAGGAGTAGGAATCACGGCGTTCACAGACACTACGACTTTACAGACGCGACCTGAGAGCCGAGATCTACGGCTAATTTCAAAATTCATTGCCGTACTACGAAACGATAAACGTGAGATACACTCTGGTGCAGAGTATTGAAAGTGTTGAAGTATGGGGAATAAAACTCTTAGATCATGAAAACATTTTAAAACCAACATACTTGAGGATGTAAATAATTTGCTCGATTCTTCTCGATGAATGTGTGAATCAGCTTCGTTGCCATGGTGAGCGTCCATATATCTTTGTTGACATTTCTTCGCAGTGGAGTCCATCATATCACAAAACTTGATTAAATAAAATTGTAATTGTTTTTCTTGAATGAAAATATTTTGCAATTTGATAGGAATTTGAACAGTTATATTTTACATAGGAAAGTAAATTAGTTTTCTTGAAGTTCATACAATAATATTGAAAGTTACCGCCAACAAGAAACTCTCATAAACGACGCTCTACTATTCGATATGCGCCCATTATTCAATAATATTGAAAGTCACCGTCAACAAGAAACTCTCATAAACGACGCTCTAATATTCGATGCGCGCTCATTATTCAATAATATTGAGCTCTACTATTCGATACGCTCCAACATTCGATACTATTGAAAGTCAGCGTCAACAAGAAACTCTCATAAACGACGCTCTACTATTCGAACATTCCCCTTGAACATCGAATTAGAGAGTGTCTTTAACTGTATTTACCTCTTCGTAATCCAAACGTCCATCTCCGTTGAAATCTGCGTCTTCAATCAATGATTTGACTTCTGCTTTGGTCATTCGTTCACCTCGCTTTCAGAAAAAGAAGGATTACTCATAAAGGCTCTAAAGGAACATTGGGCTTTTCCAGGAAAAAACCGTGCACCCCCTGTTGAGGAGGTCCAACCTTTTGTGACCTACCCCCTTGGAATTCCAGGCAATTTTAGGATCATACCCCTCTGGAATTCCGAATTTTTACAAATTCTCCATCATTACCCCCTTGGAATTCCCCTTATTTTTAACGGATTTTCGTCCACCCTTTCTTATGGAATTTCCACTGCATTTCAAACCTTACTCCCTTGGAACGGAAATGGACCTCCTCAACAGGGAGTGCACGAATTTTTTCTGGAAAAGCCCAATGCAGGTTGAATTGAAAGGCTTCTCCTCAAGGTCAAGAATTATTTTGTCTTATCTTTAAGAGACTTTTAAAAACCCACTGAGATTTTACTAGGGAACCAATACTCAGTTTCAAAAAAGTCTGTTGTCACTGCAAAAAACGCCATCTTGAATTTCGCTCCAGATCCGTCGAAAGGGGAACTTTCTCGGCCATTTTTGACGAGAGCAGAAAAAAAGAAATTCTAAAATATTTATTTTTGTGACTAAAACTCGCCAGCAAACCACTCCAGGTAAAAGGTTTTCTTCAAAAAAAATCACAAGGACCTTCAGCAAGCAGCTTAAAAGTACTTTCAAACTCAGATTAAGCAAAGTTTGAAGCCCTCTAAAGAAGGTGCTAGAGATTTTCGGGGGAAATTTTGGAGACTCAATTTGATATTCGCTTATTCCCTACAAATTCTTCAAACCCACGGTAAATCAGTTTTCTAATGTATCTGAATAAAAATTCATTGGCTTTCAAAATCTGCTCCCCACAGAGTTAACGATTTTTTTTCTTTGGTCAGATTAAAAAAATGGCTTTTATAGGTTTTAGCTTTACAAGTATAAGTGTTACCGTTTTATAACACATATATCTCTTATATCAGGCCGGTGTCTCCTATTGTTATATCGTGTTCGATTAAGTAAACAAAAAATTTTCTTTTCCTCTTTCTGACCAATTTTGCTCTAAATCCGTGTCAATTTAATGTAAAAATTAAAACCCTGTCAGATATTTTCAGTGCCTAAAAAGGGTTCCCACCCTAACGCGTGTCCATTCAATGTAAAAAAGCTTGAAACTTAAAATTGATGAGAAAACCTTTCTAATAGTTTCTACGTTACCTTTGTAAGGACTTGAAACAGTTCATCATGAGTGATAAAACCATCTCCATTTTTATCGATCTTTTGAAATGCTTTGATTAAATCTTTCTTTGACGTTTGGCTCTCTTGCTTGGCTATCCCGCAAAACTGCTTGAAGTTATAACCATCTGAAGTTATAAAAATCATCCTTTAATCAAAATAAATCTAAATTCCATTTTATGGTATACTCAAATTCAAGGAAAATGGCAGTACGTTTTTTATAAGAACAAACTATGTAAGAACATAAGGCTTCAATGGCGAAAATATTAACTAAGTTGAGAACATTTTTAGGAAGATGGACAAAAATATGCACAAAATGGTCAAAATAAGAACACTTTTAGGCCTATAACTTAAAAAGTTTTAAGAACATCCAAAGGTTTCAAAAATATTTGACGTTCTTATAAAAAACATGCAATAAGAAGCTGTCCAACATTTCTTCTAAAAACTTTACCTGTTTCTTGAGTCCAGTATTTTGAAAGTGTTTTCTTGGAAGGATTGCAGCCAACTTGTTGCAGTACTGAATAAAAAAATGAATAGAAATATTGTTGCAGCCATATATAGAGCTAAATTTTCATAAAAATTTCAATAAATTTTTAAAGTTTATGTTTGTTTATACTGACAAATTGAAATTGTGTGAGTACTCTGCAGGGTATTTACCAAGCATATTTCCTTACCACTGTTTTGGTTTGGAAAATTGAGTTTCAATGCAGTGGTATTAAATGTGACACCCACATTCAATGCATGGTTGGGCGACAAAGAAATTTTGTGTCCTTAATAAGTTTTTTAAGGCATCTTAATAGCCTTAAAAGCTTACCTTCGAAAACTGTTCTTTAGATTCATTGTAATACAGCGAATTGAATTTCTATTTAAAGTTTTTTCTCATTATTTATAAAAGGGACATAAAAGTAGTACATAGCGCGAACCACGTCCACGTGTCATTTAAAGACAACAATTAAAATCACGAGTCCAAAACAAACTTGTAAAACAATTAAAACAATCAAAATCAGCCATATTTGCTTTGATTTTTAATTTTGACATGTGACGTTTGTTTTGATTTTTTATCCCGCTGCATACGGTTTGTTTACAAATTTCGTCAGTACTTTTATGGCCCTTTAACCTTTTCACACTTTTTTCTTCACAAAATCGAGTTTTGAAAACTGTACTGTACTACTACTACTACTTTTTTGTGGGAAGAATCAATAAACATGAAATTAAAAAACCTTAAAATCTAAACCACTTACATTGCATCAATTCTTCTCCAGATGAAATTTCTTCACGAAGGTTGTTTAGTTCGGAAATAAATGCTGCCTTGCAAACTTCTTGAAAATTAATTTGATCTCCCTTTTCTTTATTTTGTTGTGATAATGAAGATTGTCTCTTATTCGTTGATGAATGCGAACTAGATTGCTTCCGAAAAGACATCTTCCTTTGCCTGTAAAAACGAAACAATAAAGCATAAGCTTTACGAAGATTATACTCAACAATCAAATCTCAACGAACCAACGGCTAGTTCGAAACACGGGTCACGGGTCACGGGTCCGGGTCACGGGTCACGGGGCACGGGTTACGGGTCACGGGGCACGGGGCATATGAAATTTGTCAAAGTTCATATGGAATTTTCATTTACCTGTAATAATAGCCATCAATATTTACTTTCTGATAAAAAAAAATCAGTTTTGTTGAATAAAATGATGATTTTCTATACTAACACAAATCTTCGAAGACAAACCATTTTCCCGCCATTTTTGCAAATAAAACGTGGACTCGCGGCTGCAATTTTACTGACTGGCTCGCATAAATAAATCAGTCGGGTTCAAACAAAGTAACTTTTGTATAGAGAAATCAACTTCACAAATCCAGCCTGATCCGACTGTAGGTTAGTTGCACGAAGGAAGTTGAAAAGTAAGTGTATCTTTTGAAAGTGTGTGTTTTGATTTCTTCAATACTGGAAATGGAATTCAAAGAACCTCACTAGACTTTCCCAAATCGTACACAAGTTAAATATAGGTAACTGCTTTGTTTTGAATATGTTCTTTACTTTGTGTGGAGTGGAACAAAATAAAACTACTACACTTGACACTCACAATTTTACATTCATTTTTATATATAACTGTTTGTTTTTCACAACTTTGTAAAGGGAAACTAGCCTTGGCTGGGAGACTTATATTGAAAGAATAGAGAATGTTTTAGAGCTTCTCGAATAGGGAATTAATGGGCTGTTCCATCTTTTTAGTCCATTACCTCCTCAGTGGCTTGGCAGGCAGTGGAGGTCTCGTGCAAAATGTTTGGAAAAAGTTGGAAAAATTTAAATAGAAGGAACCAAAAAATCTTTTGAAAAATCACAGAATTCTGATATTTTGCCACAAAATTTGGTGAAAATTATGAAATTCCAATACCTTTGGCTTACTCTTCTCAATTCTCAACTTGAGAATTTCTTTCCGTATTAACATACTGTGTGTATATGTCTGTCAACCCTCCTGTCCCCGTGTATCCCAGGCTTTATTTACGTTACTTTATGGACGCCAGAGAATACCCAGGGTGTTGGCTGATCCCCTGAGAGGGGGAACTTCTAAAAACGACGTTTTTTTTTTAATTACGTAATCTTACGCGTTCAAAAACCAGCCAATGCCAGGGTATTATCTAGTGCTATCAGTAAGCATCAAAAAGCTGATAATACGCAGGGAACGAGGTTGTATGTCTGTATGTCTGTCTGAAAACTTAGGTCATTCTGGAGACTTCAAAAATGATCCAATTTGACTGAAATTTTACACATTTGATCCTTGGGTGAATATCTGGGGGTATTTTTTTCATTTTTTCAAAATTTTGATTTTTAGGGGGCATGGTCATGAGTTTTAGCCCAAAAACAAGGCTAAAAACTTAGGACAGGCTGGAAACTTAAAAAATGGTCCAATTTGACTGAAGTTTTGCACACTTGATCCTTGGTGAATTCCTGGGGGTGTAAAATATGGATAAACCCAAAAATTTCTCCATCATTATCTTGATCAGAAAATATAGACGAAAAAGATAATTAGGACCGGGGGAGGAGGTTGTAATTTTCCATCTAGCAACATCCCCTCATAGCAGCCATTTGTTGATGATGATTATTAGGAGTTGTTGATTATTTTAAATGAGTTGTACAAAGATTGTATTTCAGCATGAAAATAAAATGTCAAATAATGAAGATCATGAAATGGTAAAAGTTGAGGTCATCATAATCAATGATTCGTCTGGAGAAGATGAAGATTTTGTTATTCAAAAACAGCAACCAGTCAAGGAAGAAGAACTCACTATCACTTCAGTTCAGGACAGCCAAACTTTGATGAACCACAATGATGATGATAATGATAAAGATCTTAACTCTGACCAAGAAGAGTCATATGATGAAAGTTCTGAAAATGATGGATACGAAAGTCCAATTGATGATGAATTAATATATTACAAAAACAATCATTTAATTCCGGTCCTTAGACATGGAAAATGCAAATTTACACCTCAAGCTTTAATTGATCTTTTATTGAAAAAGAAATCACGGAGAATCGCTGTAAAAAAGCCTGTTGGGGTCCAGGACAATATGGTCTTCCTGATTGACACCAAAAAATTGAAAAACGCAAAGGATTGGGCTGCTGATGACAACGGCTCCTGGATAAACAATAGTACCAATGGCACTATTGTTTTCTCTTGACGAAAACATGGAAATTGTCACCTCAAGAAGAATGCCTAGAACGAAAAAAGATCGTAAATTACAAGAATCTGAATTGCTCATATGCAAAGTATATTACAAAAATAAATCTTCTGATGACTTCCATCGAGATGCGACTGTGATTCAAACACACGATGAAAAACAACTTGGCCTCTTACTTTTGGAGTATTGGTAAGATATTTTTTGTTGCCATTGTGTTTTTCCACTTTGTCAATGCATACTTTTTTGTGTGAAATCACATATGAGGTATTTATAAATTTGAGGCCCAATTCTCAATTTCTGATAATAATGTCTGTTTTCTAATTTTAATGGCAACCCCCCTCAGGAAATTTGGAAACTTCTTAATTTTTCGATTTTTCCCAACTTACCCAGACCTTATTTTTGAAAAAACGAGATTAAAAACTTTGGGGCAGGCTGGAGACTTTCTAAAATTGTCTGATTTGGCTGAAATTTTGCACACTTGATTCATTACTTTTACCTTATTTCGAACAATCTTAATTAATTTTAGGGTTTATTATGAATAAATTTAAATGAATATAACAGATTTTGTTTAAACTCTTTAAACTTGCTTAATTTAGTTCCTGTCAAGTGTTCAATTTGTATTTTATATTTCTCAATCTAATCTATCAGGTATGAAAACGAAGTGCATCCCTTTGTAATAAAGGCGCATGGCTTAGCAAAAAAAGACAAAAGAGCTTTCATTCCAACAGCTGCCTCAACCCAACAGACGATACAAAAAGCAGTTGATGGCACTGTTCGTGGTCCATCAAGGATCTATGATGATGTATTCGAAATGGTTGGTGGAATGGATGATTTTGAATCCAGAAGTGAACTCCCCCGAAACACCCAACAAATTAAGCGTGCACGCAACTTGGTAAGAGATGTAGCACTATCAAAAAATTTCCTTTCAAATAATTTTTCCTTTAATTTGTGAAAGTGAATGTCACCATTTCACGCTTTTTGACCTTGTGAAACTTCCTGCTCGTAAAACTGTACGCCTAAATTAGATTTAACTTGCTAGATCACTTTTAGCTTGACTTGATTTTTAGCCAGTTTGTCACAAAGTATACAAAGGGAGAATGCATACCTTGGACACCCAATATGGACCCCCTTTGAAAATAGTCCATACAGGTCTATATTAGGGGTCCAAGCTATGTATTCTCCCATAAACAAAGAATTTTTTAATTTTGAAATCTGCTAATTCCTTCAATCTTTTTGACAGTTGTGTTCAAAAACGTAAATTCAGAACACATTTACAATGTTATTGTTATAGATTCGACAGCCAAAGGAAAACGATGAAATACAAGAGCTGCTAACGTTTGCAGCAGCAAATCCCAAACTCGTTCATAATGTTCAATTTAATCCGCATATCAAATTTGTGGTTTGCTCTGGTGCCACCCTTGGTCACATTAAAGAGATGTGTACTGTCCCAGGTGATCTTTTAAGTAGCAGTGGGCTATAGAGACCTTTTTTTTCAAAATTAAGTTTGCATAATTTTTTTTGGTTGGTTGGGACCCAAATAACATAAATCTAAGATATTTTTGGATATTTCCAAAAAATGGCGGTTCTCCGCCCTTTTTTATGCCCAAAATGGGCCATTTTCGGGCCATTTTGCTTGGAAAAAAAATCTAAAACCTACTGTGTTGGTGCTACAACCATCAATTTAGGCTCAAAATGATCCTTGGAAAAAAGTAGGATTAGAATGTAACAATTATATACCTCTGCCATATATATAAACTTAAAAAATTAGGTTTTTTGGCCAAAATTGACAAAAATTGCGAAAAAACAGGGTTTTGCCTGGAAAAAAATCTAAAATCTGTTCTGTTTGTGCTACAAGCCTCAAATTAGGTCCAAAATATTCGTTGGAAAAAAGTAGGATTAGAATGTAACAATTATATACTTCTACCATGTATGTAAACTTCAAAAAATTTGGAAATTGGGCCAAAATTGACCGAAACTGGGGAAAAAAGGGTTTGCCTGGGAAAAAAATCTAAAATCTGTTCTGTTGGTGCTATGAACCTCAAATTATGCTTAAAATATTCCTTGGAGGAAAGTAGGATTAGAATGTAACAAATATATACCTCTACCATATATATAAATTTAAAAAATTAAGTATTTAGGCCGAGATAGACCAAAACCGGGAAGAAACTAGGTTTTGCCTGGAAATAAAACCTAAAATCTGTTCTATTTGTGCTACAAACCTCAAATTAGGCTTAAAATGTTCCTTGGGAAAAAGTAGGAATCGAATGTAGCAATTACATACCTCTACCACATATAAAATTCAAAAATTAGCTATTTAGGCCGAAATGGACCGACACCAGGAAATTGCTGGGTTTTGCCTGGAAATAAAACTTAAAATCTGCGCTTTTCGTGCTACAAACCTCAAATTAGGCTTAAAATGTTCCTTGGAAAAAATCAGGATAAGAATGTAGCAATTATGTACCTCTAACCATGTATTTAAAATTAAAAAAATTAGGTTTTCAGGTCAAAATGGACGGAAACCGGGAAGACACTGGGTTTTACCGGTTTCCGTCCATTTTGACCTGAAAACCTAATTTGATTGACTTCGATTTATATGTGGTAGAGGTATGTAATTGCTACATTCGATTCCTACTTTTTCCCAAGGAACATTTTAAGCCTAATTTGAGGTTTGTAGCACAAATAGAACAGATTTTAGGTTTTATTTCCAGGCAAAACCTAGTTTCTTCCCGGTTTTGGTCTATCTCGGCCTAAATACTTAATTTTTTAAATTTATATATATGGTAGAGGTATATATTTGTTACATTCTAATCCTACTTTCCTCCAAGGAATATTTTAAGCATAATTTGAGGTTCATAGCACCAACAGAACAGATTTTAGATTTTTTTCCCAGGCAAACCCTTTTTTCCCCAGTTTCGGTCAATTTTGGCCCAATTTCCAAATTTTTTGAAGTTTACATTATGGTAGAAGTATATAATTGTTACATTCTAATCCTACTTTTTTCCAACGAATATTTTGACCCTAATTTGAGGCTTGTAGCACAAACAGAACAGATTTTAGATTTTTTTCCAGGCAAAACCCTGTTTTTTCGCAATTTTTGTCAATTTTGGCCGAAAAACCTAATTTTTTAAGTTTATATATATGGCAGAGGTATATAATTGTTACATTCTTATCCTACTTTTTTCCAAGGATCATTTTGAGCCTAAATTGATGGTTGTAGCACCAACACAGCAGGTTTTAGATTTTTTTTCTAAGCAAAATGGCCCGAAAATGGCCCATTTTGGGCATAAAAAAAAGGGCGGAGAACCGCCATTTTTTGGAAATATCCAAAAATATCTTAGATTTATGTTATTTGGGTCCCAACCAACCAAATAAAATTATGCAAACTTAATTTTGAAAAAAAAGGTCTCTATAGCCCACTGCTATTTTAAGTGTTCTTCAGATTGATAAAACTTTCAACGTTGGAAAGTTTTACGTTACACCAACATGTTACCAATATGGTAAAGTGATTAGAAGAAAAGATCACAAAACACCATGGATACCTGGTCCTGCATTGTTTCATACCAAAGATGATCAATCAGTGCATCGTTACCTTGCCCAAACAATCATCCAAATAAACCCGGAAGTCAAGAAAATTCTTTTTATGGGAATGGATCGGGAAAAGGCTATACAGAGAGGCCTCATGACAGAGCTACCTTACGCTAACTTTCTTTACTGTCGCAAGCACATGGAAGATGATATCAACTTAAAAATGACAGATTTGAGGCTTGATGGTATGGCCAAAAAAATTATTCTGCAGGACATCTTTGGAAATGATCAAACAAAAGTAAGGTCTATTTTAAAAACTATTATGTCCATTTAACGGGTCCATGTCTGTCCAAGTTTCTCTTTTCTAGCGCGCTTTGCTATTGGTAATGTCAGCTATAGTTTTCTCACTTCCCAAGAAAGATACATTTACCTGTCTTCCTATACCATACAAATTTAGGCTCATTATTTGCTGCTATGTTACCTTTTAGGTTAAAGGTCTTGTCGATTCTGAAGATCGTGATGATTTCTACCCCCGAATCCCGAAAGCCTATCATAAATGGTCAGAGCTCACAAGTAGTGATGCAATTTGGTGATTACTTTCAAACATATATCATGCACGATATTGCTGACGGAATGTTGGCTGGTGTTCGTAGGACTGCTGGTCTAGGTGAAAACTTTCTATACACAAATGCGATCGAGTCAACCCACAGCAAATACAAGAGCAGAATCTGGCAGAATAAGATGGACCATCAAACGTCAGGAAAGCCCTCATCGTTGTCCTCTTGGACCGAGGCAGCTCGGGAATACATCGACATGACTGCAGAACATTTTCGCAACTTGGAACGTGTAATCATCAACCAAGGTTAATACTTTTTTTTCATTATTTGTTATTGAATGTTATATGTATTTAGAAACCCTATGTCAATGATAACAGAGCAGAACTGAGCAGAATGCCCATTAATTTTTGAAATAATCATACCAAAGCATTCATAATCGCTTGCACCGAATTAATTCAAACAATTTTTAAACATTTTGGGATTTGAATTTAAGATAGATGTGGTTAATTTTATATGCGCCTTCATCTTCTATATTTGCAAGGAATTGTTTTTGAATGCATGCATGCACTTCATTTTCAGGACCTTATCAACTTACTCCTGCATTCTCAAAGCGGCTCATCGATTACCCCACTTGGGATCAAATGACAAAAAAAGAAAAAGATTCCAAAAAGGCTCAGTTTTGTGGGAAATTCCCTGATTACAGCCCAAACAGCTCTAAAAGAGGTAACTGTACGATAGTTTTCCTTTGGCTTTAATTTTTGCATTCAGAGTAGGCTTTGCATTTTGTTATATATTTTGCCTGTTTTATCCAACTTCGAACATTTTGAGATAGTAAATCATCTTTAGCGTAGAGGCCACGAAACCCTAAGAATGAAATCAAAATTTTAGTCAAATGATAATCATGTAATCTGCTTATTTAAATTTGGCATTTTTGTTTATCTCATTTTGTTCATACACGTTTTAGCTCAACCGATATCAGACACGTCTATCACACGCAATTCTAAAAGTCAACCCAAAAACAAGGAAACGTCAAATGGTGGTAAATATTCTCCAATTATTATTTCGCAGTTTCAATTTAACTATATGTTTTGTCGAAACAAAAGAAGTGGGTTTCAGTTTCTAATCTCAGGGGGTCTGAGATCTTTAAACAATTTCAGGGGTCTATCTGTTTCTTCTCTTATTTTCCTAAGGAAGTTTACCAAGAATTTAAGAGGGGTCTTGTTTGATAAGTGGTTTCCATAGGGATCTTTAAATTTCTTTATTTTTTACTACATCTTGAGCCCTTTGAGATTTTATGTTTTGGTTGAGTTTTCTGAAGAATCTATCAGAAATTTGATATACAAATGATTTAATCAACTTACTCATTTCTTTAGATTCTTGTCAACCTTCGACGTCAGGGTTGCAAAGATATCAGATATGGTCATCAGATGAAGATGAAACCACACTTCTGGATGAAACTCCACTTCGAAATAATGAAATCGTACTTGATGAAACCACACGTTCATTTCCACACGACGCAACTCTCAGCTTATTTCCGCACGAGTTTCCAGAGTTTGATGTCTCTGGTCTTCCCGGCCATCTCTCCATCGATTGGAATGGTGCAAAATACTACCTTGATAATTTTTTCACTTCTGTCGAGAAATCAAGCCTCCTTCAAAACTCCTTCTTCTTAAAGTCAAGAAGCATAGCAGATAACGTCCATCGGGTGTCAGTCCAACAAAATCGGAATATAATTTGTGATTGTGAACGATACAAGACTACACAAGGTATGACTACTATCCTTCCAAATTCATAGTTTCTTCTCCCCCTTTCGGCTGTGAGTTTTTTATAAAAAATTATATTTTCTCCATTTTCTGGTAGGGGTGAAGGGGCTAAAAAGTTTTTTACTAACCCTGGAGGAAACTGCACCCAGGTGCCTAATCAACAGCCCTCCCCGTTCCTTAATTTTTCGATTTTTGAAGCTCACCCTCCACTCTACCAACCAACTCTGTATTTTATAAAAAACCACCCATTTCAATTTGTTATTAACACTAGCGTGTTTATGATTTACTCCACAGTACAATGAATTGATTCATTTTTTCGGGTATGTGTTGTATAAAATTTAATTTACTCTCTAGGAATCTGTGCACATTCCATTACCATCGCGTACCATTTGGGTATTCTTGAGCACCATCTAACCAAATGGATCCCTACTTTTGAGAATGTTTTGCAACAAGTCCAACCGGAGAATGCAGGAAAGAAGAAAAATCAAAAGCCAAGGAAACGCAAAAAAGCTATAGAAAGAAGTACCGAAGGTTACGAGGACAAGCGACCAGCCAGGCAAGTTATTGAAGACAACAACAAATTCCACTTGGTATACATTAACCAAACGCGTTCAACGACATGTCAGGGTTGTCACAAAAAGTATCGTGAAACCGAGCGCGGCAAATTACCCCGTCCACCAAATGACATGATTTTGGGCATTAAAATACATCGTGTGTACCAAATCAAAGGCACTAGTCAATTGAGAGTGTCTAAAGGTAAAGAAAATTGTTATTTTCACTTAAGAAAAAAATGCATCGAACAGGAATTCCCGGATAAAGTGCTTACACTGCAGAACGTTGTGATCGATTCAAAAGTCTCGCCACCAAAACTTGCTCACAAACTCAAGTTGAGAGAGGAGTTTGATTTGATTATAGAATAGTTTATTTTATATGTTTTATGAAGTTATTCTACGCTAAACCATGTAGCCTTAAAACCTTTTTTAAACATCCTTAATCTTTATACTTCTTCAATGTTTGCAGCTTCCTAAGCTACCAGTGTTTTTCCCGTCCAAATCACCATTAATTTTATTATTTCTTGGGTTCCTAACATATTCAGTTTTTTCGAATATTCTTGCCCGCAAGATAACTCTTTCGTTATTTTTTTCTTTAGTTTACTTTATCGATTTATATTACTAAAGTAGGCTTTGCTGCAAGAGGCAATTGTTTTTATTGTATATATGGTACATAAAAGAGTATCTAGTTTTTATTTGAAAAAAGAAATTTTCCTCTCTTTTGTTATTTTTTTAGCTCACTTTTTGATTGACATTACTTTTTAAGTAGGCTTTGCTGCAAGAGGCAATTGCTTTTATTGTATATATGGTACATAAAAGAGTATCTAGTTTTTAAAAGAGTATCTAGTTTTTATTTAAAAAAGATAATTTTTCCCTATCTTTTGTTATTTTTTAGCTCACTTTTTGATTGACATTACTTTTTAAGTAGGCTTTGCTGCAAGAGGCAGGCAATTGTTTTTATTGTTTATATGGTACATAAAAGAGTATATCTAGTTTTTGATTAATAATTATTATATTATTAAAAAGGACAACTTATTTATTATAACCCATTACATTGTTTAAAGGGTAGTCGCCAAACATCCTCGATTGTGGCTTGTTTCAAAAGAATAAATAGAAGAGCTGTTCAGTTTTATGCAAAAATTTTGAAAAATTAGATCATTTTTCATTAGTATAGGAAAAAGTCTGGCAGGCGATTTATGTAATATAATTGAGCCTTGAGCGTTCATCGGTGGCCCTTAAATTTTCAATCTGGCGACACTTAAACATTTTGTCTTATCACATGATGTTATATCGTAACCTATTTCGCATAAAAAAGAAAAACATTTTCATCATTTTATTATTTATTTTTAACATGTTGTATTTTTTTAGAAAAAAGATTATTTGATAGGTTATAACTACCTTTTCTATTTTGTTATGCTTGAAAGAAAAATATTTTAAACATACGATTGATGTCGTTTTTCCGTTTGATAGTTGTGTGGCTGAGTTTAAACTTTACAGTTATGCTTTTCATTTGTGAATACGCTTTACCGAGCTTAGATGAGCTCGTCCATTTTATTTAAAGTAATTAATTTAGAATAAATTTTAAAATAAGCTTGTGTCGCACCCTTACGAAAGGACTTAATTAATTTAAGGTATTTTAGCTTTAATCGAAAGTTATTGCTTTGATTCTTATTAGGCCGGTGCTTGCAAGAAAAATAAATATGTACATCTTCTTCGCCATCCATTGTTTACTTTGTAACAACTAATTATCGAAAGGCATTCTGCCTTCAATCAAGAGTTCTTGATTTGATTCTTATAAAGCAAGTGCCTTTGATCTGCGCCACCGTTTCTTTTTTTAAGAGTTTCAACCTTTTTCTTCTTTTTAAAAATTGTACTACTCCACCTTGGTGGGCAATAAAACTATATATAAGCATATATACAATCCTATCGCAAGTATTTTCTATTGAAGACTAAAAAAATGTTTGTCGTAGATTATCTGGCACCCAGATGGTGAAAATTTCATCAGCCGTACTAAAGCTCTGAAGGTCAGGAAAATTTTTTTCAGCATCTGGAAGGTTTACATTACGGAATTTATCGAGACCGCGTCAAGAATTTTGCAGCGGGAAGTCTGGTAACCCAGTCCTCGTTTTCGGGGATTGACGGGTCCAACCGAAATATTTTTAGTGGGGTGCAGCACATCATAGGCTGACTGTCATGCCTTTCCGGTGGGAAATTGGAGTTTTAGCGTGGGCGGCCGCCAATCCGCCATCGGAATATCAGATAAATAGTAGAATTTCGGGCGGCTATTGGATGAAAGCCGCGCGCATTTGGTTAGTCGTCGGTCTTTGAAATTGATATATCTCCGTTCGTTTTAATTTTTTCTGGTCTGCAGTTTAGATGCCCCGCACCCCGTGCCCCGTGACCCGTAACCCGTGCCCCGTGACCTGTGCCCCGTGACCCGGACCCGTGACCCGTGACCCGTGTTTCGAACTAGCCGACGAACCAATTGCATTATAATTTTGTTGTATTTTAGGTTGAGAACTTATCAATTATAAGGTTTGATTGATCAAATAGCCTACAAAGTCTTGGAAAGCCTAGCATACACCTTTTATTCGAAGTAAAAGCATTTATCTAGAAATTTTGTGTTCTAACACATTCGGATGATAGACTTTAAATTCTTTGTATCTTTGTTGATTGTCCATTATATATATCTGTGCCTTTTTCTTTTGTTTCGTACCTATGTATTTTTGTGAAAGTAAATGTTCCATATGTCTGTAGAGTATGGTCGTTTAAATGGTTGATATGATGGTTAGGTTTTTGCAGAAAGATATTACTTGTGTCTTGTTCCAAAATAGATTTTTCTTACTTTATTTACATTTTATTTAATTTACAAGCCTCTGGCAGTTAGCCACACTATAGTCCTGTGGAAATGCACATTAAATATTAATGCTGCAAAAGCACAAACTGTATTCAAATTACCATAGAAGTGGATGTGTTAGGTATTAGAACTTGAGTTTTTGTGGATTTGGTACTGTTGCAGAAGGTATCAGTTAGGACTAAGTCATTTTTTATACTTTGTTTCGTCTTTGAAATATTAGCAAAAATCTGTGAAGGACGGGACATCCTGTACGTCACGCATATGCCTGTCTTTTATATACTCTATTTTAAATTAGGATTCTTGTCAATATTAGAAGAATTCTCCCTTAGCCTCGTTTTCAAATAAAATTTGCAAAATCCGTGCAAGATATAACAATTTCAATATATACAAATTTTACCTTGTAAATACTTCCAAGATGTTTGAAAAGAAAAAAAAATCTATGTAAAAAAATACTAGTCCGGAGCCAGTCCCGGTATGGATCTTTTGATATTATCTCAAACGTAAGTAGTCAATAGTAATAATTTAGAAATTTTTCAATAAAGAAATTAAAAAGCACAAATCACCTCACAGTCACTCGAACTTTTTGTGAGTGAAGAGGAGAGGTGGTCGTTGTTCCATGGAGTTCTGCTTTTAGGCAGCTGAGCCATTGTCTCCCCCTAACACATCTACCTAACTGCCTATCACCTGATGGGATTAACAAAATAACAAGTGGGTAATTTGCCGCGCGAGTGACGTCAAACGTTATATCCCTTTGCCACTAATATGGCCTTCTTTGTTCCAGACATTCGCGTGTGTTCCACTACAGATTTTTTTCATATTTCGATTTAAAAGCCTACTCGGTGCGAAAGAGAAATTGTGTATTTTTTAATACGCTGTTCATTAACTCAAATCAAATGACTTTGGAGGTTCGGTGAAATGGTGGCCGAATTGCCGTCAAATGTTTTGTCAGATAGTCCCAAGTGAGAGCAGTTGACATTACATAAATGGGTTATTCCAATAGGCCGTCACGGTCTCCAAAAGAATTATAATAATAGCATCTTATAACACTTTCATTACCTATATGGAGTGTAACAAATGTAAGAAGGAGCACCTTTTAAAACACTTAACACTTTCACTACCTACAGTGATGACATATAATATCAGACAGTACTAATCGACAAATTCAATCATCGAAGTAATTGATAATGATTGAAGTAATGGAGCGACCATATTTCAAAAAAAATATGAGTATTCGATCACTTTTTTAACAACCCTTCTCGATAACCGTTGGAGTACTTTGATTGCTATTAATTACTTTCAATAATTTTGATAACTTCGATAACCAATTGATTACTTCGATAACCAATTAATATGATATTATATCTTTTGGAAAAACCACAAAAATTGACCTAAAACCAGACCACAAAAAGAAGCCATTTCCCCACCATTTTGTGTGCTTTTGCCGTGGGTTTCCTCAAGTAACTCAAATTGCGCATTCTGATTGGTCAGAGAGAACAAAGGTGGTTTTTGCACATGAATCGCGTGCTTTAATTGGGCGAAATAAACTCAGTTTCAGATTATTTTGGAAACATTATACAGGAAACATATTTGATCAAATTGAAGGTACTCGATACAATCGAAGGTATTCAAGATGATCGAAGGTAATCGAAAAGTAATCAAAATGATTGAACAAATCGAAAATGCTGGTCATTAAAATACAAAAACAAGCAATATGCTGAATGGACCTACCTGATGATGAAACTTAGATAGCAATAAGGAGAAAAACAATCATTTAGAAAATATAGCAGTTAGCAAAAATGCATTAAATTTTATCATTGATATTTGATGGGGGGGAGGGGTTTAGGGAAAAAAGAAATAGAAAGTTCCGGTTGCAAATTTGCAAAGGTTTTGTTGACAATTGAATCATGCTTGATGGTGTCATTGTTATCAATAATTTTTTTAAGTGAAAAAACAAAGAAATATATGGAAAAAGCCCAATTCAAATCTGCAAAAACGGCGATTTCCGGCACACTTCCGGCATTACAGGATTCTCAAAAATCCGAATCGGCCACACTTAGGGCATTGCTGATACACATCTTCATGCAAAAATCGGGAAAAACGATTAATGAAATCTCGAGAAAATGGCAACAAACCGGTTTTGACGGCATATTATCGGCATTTTTGGCCGAAATTGTTTTACTTCAAAAATCAGGCTCCGTCACATTTTAGGTATTGCCATTTTTCATCAGTCTGCAAAATTTCATGAAAAAATATAAAGTACAGCTCGAGAAATTCAAGAAAAATCGTTTTTCCGGCGATATTCGGCTGTTCCGGCGATTTTTAGAAAGTCCAGCATCAAAAATCAGTTTTATTGACAATTGAACCATGCTTGATGCTTGGCATTGTTATCAATAATAATTTTGCGTGAAAAAACAAAGAAATAATAGGAAAAAGTCCAATGAAAATCTGCAAAAACGGCGATTTTCCGGTATATTTCGGCATTTTTCGGCAAGAATAGAACTTTTCTCAAAAATCGAACTCAGCCATGTTTTGGGCATTGCTATTACGCATCTATGTGCAAAAAATCAGAAAAAACTAATGATGAAATCTCGAGAAATTGCCAAAAAACGGTTTTTCCGGCATATTTCCGGCACTTTCGGCCGGAAAAAAATGTTTTTCGAAAATCAGGCTCCGTCATATTTTAGGTATTGTCATTTTGCATCAATGTGCAAAATTTCATAAAAAAATATAAAGTACAGCTCGAGAAATTCAAGAAATACTGTATTTCCGGCGAAAATAGGTTGTTCCGGCGATTTTTAAATAGTTCCGGCTTCAAAAATCAATTTTATTGAAAATTAAAACATGCTTGATGGTGGGCATTGCTATTAATAATGCTTTTGAATGAAAAAACAATCAATTATAAGGAAAAAGGCCAATGAAAATCTGCAAAAACAGCGATTTCCGGCATATTTCCGGCATTTTAAGCCGGAAAAAATTTTTTCTCAAAAATCGGACTCGGCCATGTTTTGGGCATTGTTAATACGTATCTTTGAGCAAAAAATCAGAAAAAACTAATGATAAAATCTCGAGAAAATGCCAAAAAACCAGTTTTTCCGGCATATTTCCGGCATTTTTGGCCGGAGAAAATTTTTTTCCCAAAATCGGGCTCCGTCACATTTTGGGCATTGCCATTTTGCATCATTGTGCCAAAAATCAGAAAAAACTAATGAGCCAATCCTGAGAAAAGCTGGCAACAGACGAACGAACGGACGAACGAACGAACAAGGGTTAATTTAAGGACTACCTTAGGTAGGTCCAATAAATCAAAACAAAAATGGTAGAGCTGCGAGCGGAGCTGCGTAGTTGTATTTTAATGACCAGCCAGGTCATTCATTTGAGGGCTTTTTTTTATGTCTCTTTAATCACCAAAAATCTCGGTAATATCTACTAAAAATATATACAAATAAAAATTAAATGTTACAACTTTTTTTTTTACTAATTATATCATTTTTGTAAAGTCGAAAAGCCTATCCCTAATAAAAAAATATATTTGATCATATTAAACAGAGTGTGACCAGCACCATCATAGCTAGAATTAGCTATGCATGTTAGCCTCCACTGATGCAAGTTATATACCCGATCTCACGGTACCGTCTGGATAATAGCATTAATCATCTTAGACAGTATAGACTTAAAACTTGTATATCAAGATTACGGGATTTCGAGTACGGGCCGATTTTACTTTCGTTTTGAGTGGTTGGTTCCATTTTCGATTTCAAGCCAACATCTTAGCAACGGGGTGCTCGCCCATAGTTACAGGGGTTGGTGCAAAAAACTAAACATAGAAAATTTTCCAAATCCACCATTTCGATTAATTCAATTAAAAATAAAACTTTTCTATGTTTCACCTTTTTGCCCCTATTCTTCAAAATGAAAATATTTAAGATTTTGAGTTCTTCTTTTATTCAATGATTTTTTACGGCATTTAGTTGACAATCTAACTCTCGCATCAAATTCCCACTTTCTTCAGTAAATTGAAGATGAGAAAAAACCTAAGCTACTGATCACGGATTGAAACACATTATGAAGGGTGGGATTTTACAGCTAGCCGCCTGTCAGTCAGGCACATCCTGGCAAATGAACGGGGTGAGCATTTGCATGGGGTATTCGTCACCCAGTGTAAATGAGATAGGACGTCTCAGGCTAAAAGCGTGAAAATGAATAAAAATGAACTTCAAACTGAAAAAGGGAAAAAAGGAAGAAAACTGGGAACTTTATTTTTTCATTAAAAGTTTCTTCAATCTTCGAAGACAAAATTGACCCGTGGAAAAAAAAATTAATCTATGCAGTTCTTTGAAATGAAGCAAAATATTTCCAACCCGGTTCAATTAAACTGGGTATTCGGCGCTATTACGTCACTTTTGTTTTCGACCCCGTTCATTTGCCAATGGTCGCAAGTGAAAAATACCCCGTTCATTTGCCAGGATGTGCCTGACTGCCTGTCGTGCAAGGCACTAATGAGGCCTTTCCGAGAATTATGAACCCGATGATCCCTGATACACAGGTGCAAAAAATAAGGGCCGTGTGAAATGCGGCAATCTCATTGGTGGAAATTTGCTAAACAACCTGCGAAGGAGGGGCAGGAAGCAATCAGTAGAAGAAACTACTTTCGTTTTTGTTGCAGATTTCAATATAAACTTCTCTTACAGGGATTTCTTGTCAATGTGTTGTGTCAACTTGTCAGCATTGTATTGTTGTAATAGGAAAGATAAAAGAGGTAAGACTAGCCTAGTTTCTAATCCTGATATAGGAGTTTTATAAGATTAAACTGAGTTAGACATCTTATCTTAGCTATATATAACACTTTTTAATATAAAATCTAGAGATTGATATGCGAATTATAACTTACCGAGTATAACAACTATGTAAGCATAAATATAAGCTCTTGGAAGCTTAAAAATAGAACAATTGATAAAGTTCGAACTAACTTAAGAGTTAGAAAGAGAAATCACTGCTGAAAAAAATGGAACATTTTCCGCCATCTTGGAATTGGAATGTTTGTTGTTGTTTCATTTTCGATTTTGGTTTATAGGACTATAAGACCTGGTCTACATTATGTTTTGTACATAAAAAAATTGAAGATGGGAGTCAATTTGAATTTCTGTAATGAAATGATGGTGTCCAAAAATAGAAAACTCTTTTTCCTTGAAAATTCTGATGGAATAAAATCCATTACTTCTCAATTTCGAGGTTTGTCTTCCGAGTCTTATGATAATGTTTTGTAATGTAGACAAGCCTTAACTTATTCTCGGAATATTTTTGTTTCTCGAGAAAAAAATGTAAAAGGTGATCTTTCGACCATCTCCATCTTCACCATCTTCATCTGGCTTCATGTGTCGTCAAGTCCAAGTCTGTCAGGAAGTTGAGTACCTAGGTAACATCTTGGATTTCAACTAATTAGATTGGACTGTTCCATTTTCAAAACATGTAGGGGTATCGATGAGCTTTTTAGAGAGTCTGCTGAGCTTTGGAATACGTTTTGGAATTCCTCCTAGCAATACAAGCAGATACAAATGGCTTTTGTTTATTTTTCATATTTTCCATCCAAACCAAACGCAAACTGCGGCATGTGGGACAATAAAAAGGGGGTGATCATTTGAAGCTTTCCAGGCAGGCCCTTCCATGGGTCATTGAAGACTTTATCTATCTATCTATTATCTATTATTATGGTTGAGTTAGCTACAGGAGGCTCTGGGAGCCCATTCTTGCAACTATAGATGCTTTGAGTAAGCATCCCGTCAGCACCTTGAACTGACTACCCAATTCCCCTCACATGGCATGGGTTGACCCAGGCGAAGGTTTGTTCACTTACTTGCCAAAGTGAACCGTTGTGAGTGGGAATCGAACCTTGTTCGCCTGTACAGGCATCAAGGTTGATGTCCATTATTATACCACAACGCCTCTTCCAAGGGTTTTTTTTTTCATATGAGCTGGCATCAATAGTCAATATATAGGTATTTTCCAGCCCAGCCTCTTTTTCCCACAAAATTTTATTTTACCACAGACGGGGCCAATTTACAGAGGGTTGGAAAACAAGATCATACTCCAGGATGCAAGTGAAATTTTTCAATCTGCGGGTGTAGACGGGTGTTCAGTTATTATCAGTTACGGTTAGGGTTGGAGCTCGAGGAGAGAGTAAAAATATAAGGCGCGGAAGGCATTGGTACCCTGAGACTTAACTTTGGATCCCGTAGGGATCCTTGTAGGGGCACCAGTAGGGGTATTTGGGGGGTCGGATTTAGGCAGGGCTGTCGGATTTAGGACCACTCACGGAATTGACTCAATTCCGCAAATTAAAATGTTCACCAATTTGGGTCAAAAATCATCTGCTCTGTATTACAGAAATAAAACCCTAATACTTGAGTTACTGTAATACGGTATATACTTTATTATAGGACATCACAATGTTAGCATGCCAATTTAAACAAATCACAATTAAATTGACAATATTTCTGAAATCCTGCGGAGAAAAAAGATTACAATGGCTGACTATTGTATTCTAGGATAGAGCATATTTTAATTGAGAAAAGCAACAGAAGTAAAGATTCAAACCCCATTAGGTTTGATTTTAGGGGTGCTAGAAAAAAATGTCCCGTCTGAAATCACTTGTCCCATCCAAAATCATAATTTTTCAAATATCTTTCAATTTGCAGTAAAATGAGTGTTTAAGATTCAGAAAGTTATCAGCAAGATTTAATGGTAAGAAAAAAGTTCAAATATATCAATTTAAGTAAAGTTTTACACCTTATTTAAACCCTGAAAATAGGAATTGATTTCGGACGGGACAATTTTCCCGTAAAAAAAGGTATTACATAAAAATCACTGCTGGAACAAAAAAAGGGAAAGATCCTCAAGTCTTTTCTGTTGGAAATAGTATATAGGTACATACTTATTTTTTTTCACTCGCTAATCATTAAGAAAGGAAAAAAGGAAATAGCAAGACTTGAATAAAACAAAAAATGATTTTGAGCAGATCATTTCCGACCTGAATGGGTGAAAGTAATTTGATATATAAAACTGAGTCAATAGGTTGACACCTTCTTCCAAACGACTAAGAAGAAGTTCAGTTATATTGAAATTCTTTCGACAAAAAAGGAGCCAAATGAGAAGCAGTTTTAAACAACAAATGAAAGGCGTGCAAACTTTCTTGTGTCTTGGGATCAAAATAATTTGCGCGCTTAGGACCTGGTTTTCCCGTCCTTGTTTTATATCGGTAACACTCATTCTATGCGCTAAGAATCTAGTACATGTTATCCTATTGCTAAAATTACCTAGGGTTTTTGAGTGGTTTTTGGTGCTTGTGTTTATGTGATTGCTGTGTTTGTGTTTCTGCTAGGCCTTTTAAATTTTATGTCTATTGGTTTTTTGGTTCTTTTTCGCCTAAAATTCTCATTTCTTGACAGAATGTTTGACTGGTTTGATTTATATACTTAGAAAAATTCAAAAAAATATAAACGTATAATTATAAAAATATTAGTCCCTTTTTATGTTTCATCTTTATTTTATTTAGTATTTTCAACACTTGCTCTCCTTGAGGTCAGATCTCTGATCTTTACAATATATATAATAATGTAATATTTCTGGAGACATTACGTTATGTTTTTACCACTAATCATTATTAAGTCAAAATGGTATTGTGATAAGAAAAAGGTCGATACCGTAAGTAGGTTTAATGTTAATCCCATTTCTAATTTCAACACCCTTTTTTTAAGAGATGAGAATAATAGGAAGTTCTTAATCACTGATAGACAAAACATTTCTTCCTCTCTGATCGCTAAACAAAGAAAATTAGTTTCCATCTCTAAAGAAGGGTGTCAAAATTAGAAGATAGATGTCACCCTTGAGTAAAGAACCCCCCCCCCCAACATTGACTCTTCAAGCATCTTGGAGGGGGGTCTTTTTCCCCCCCAAAAAATATATCTTTGATAACTTTTGAAACATCCAATCGACTTGAAATTTTGCATGTGTACACCAAATATGAATTGGCATCATTGATGAAAATTTAGATATCATTGATGACGTCATCGCCACCTTCAAAAAACTGCCTGTGGGAGAAACTTTGTGGTTAATTTCTAAATATTTACACACGGCTTTAGTTTGCTGCTCTTATTACTGTCATAACCCATTGAAAACCAATGTTTTCTTGTTTTCCATTTCTTTTAGACAAAAAATGTCTCAAAAAATTGGAAAATTAATGCAGAATAATACAGCTTTCTTTCTCTGTGACATCCAAGACAAATTCCGTAATTCCATTACGTATTTTCCTGAAATTGTTATTGTTGCTCAACGGTTATTGAAAGCTGCCAAAATTCTAAATGTTCCTGTGGTAGCTACAGAGCAGTATCCTCGGGGTCTAGGGAACACTGTTCCAGAACTTGCTGAGATTCTTAAGGAAAACGAAAATGCTAAGGTTTATGATAAAACCTTATTTTCCATGTGCACTGATAATATCATGACAGATTTACGAAGCAAGGTTCCAGATTTGAAGTCAGTTGTTTTATTTGGTATTGAAGCTCATGTATGTGTCCAACAAACTGCTTTGGAACTTTTGGATCAAGGCCTTGAAGTTCACCTGATTGCAGACAGCACCTCATCTCGAAGTATGACTGATAGGATGTTTACTTTTGAGAGAATTCGTCAAGCTGGCGGTTTCATAACAACAAGTGAATCACTTCTTTTCATGTTGTTGAAAGATGCAAAACATCCCAACTTTAAAGAAGTCCAGAAGTTGATCATAGAATCTGCCCCTTACCAAGGACTGGTTCCAAAGTTGTGATGACTGATGGTGAAATTTAGCATTGATAATTGTTTTTAAGGAAAATTATAATTGAAATTAGCATTATGGTGACGCTGATTTCTTGGAAAAAGGACTACTCATATACAAGTCAATGGTAATTCATTTTAAAGGTGAACCTAAATTTTGTAGTAATGCATTTTCTGTACTATTTTTAGATAAAATTATAATATTTTTTAAATGGAAAAATTAATTATGATTTGATTTCAACGGCTATTGGTTCGTCACTGATTACACAGATTACTGTCATTAGGCAAAATTAGTGTCTGAGAAAACTGATATCTTTTCCCGTGGGGGAGAGGTACTCAAGGTAAATGACACTTGACAGACTGTACGTGCGGCCCTATAGGGTACTTTTTCCAAGCTTCCCAAAGTGCACTGTAAGGGTCTAAATGAGCAAAGATGAGAACAATTGCACTCTAAGGGTGTAAAGTTTGGAAAATCTGTCCATATTTTGCCTTCAAATGGTCAATAGTTTCAAGAAAATCCACTATATTTTCTCTGCACTGTACAGGTCGGATTTTAAAGTCCCTCTTTTGGGCCGCACTTACGGTTGTTTTTGAATCGAATACCCCCTGGTATCTTTTTTGCTTTGCTGACTAAGGAAATCGAGATTAGACCTTGTCTTGTAGTGATCTTGTAGATCCTATTCTATAAAATAATCGTATCAATTTTCTTAGACACTATTTTCAAAAAATAGTGTACAAGGTAAAATCAAGATTCTGATAGCAACTAGAAAATGTTATACATTTGGACCTTTCACCATGAAACGGAGTTTTTGTTCAGCTGTTTTTAAAGTATTATTACTAAAATCAAATAAGAGTCTTTCTTATGTTCAGGAGAAAGTTTTGGTACATAAATTTGTTAATTCTCCCGCTTTTCCCATTGAAAACTCAAAGTTTTGGTCAAGGAAAGCTGTTAAAGTGTGAAAGATTGGAAAAATTGAAAAGTTGTCCCAAAACTTCTCCTGATTGCCGAAACTCTCATCTCTTAATGCCAATCCATAATTTGTCATTCATCTAAATGTAAAAAAAAAACCAGTAATAATCTCATTCTCATATTCTATCTTTTACTGCAGTTATTAATTCTAGGTGACAAAGAAAAGCAATAAAATGGAAAATGAATGAAAATAATGATAAATAATTGTGATATATAAGAACCTGGTTTTAGCTCAGTATGGAGAATGAAAATTGGATTTGAACTATGAACTATGAACACACCACAGTATAAAACAAAAATTGTAGCTGGGAAACTGGTCACTGTTCCTGTTTTTCCATCGCAAGCTTACCGTGACAATGACATTGACAACGATTTTCGAAGGTTTGTTTGATTCTTTTTTGAACATATATATTATTTATGTTTTTTATGTTGTCTACTAGCTTCAACTTTCTCAAACTTTTGTGTTTGGACTGGACATAATATTATTCTACATTATAAATCTCATAAAAAGAGGTAATTTCTTTTTATTTCAAACCTTTACTACTAAATCGTTCACATGGTAGAAAGATTTGGTACCTTTCACACCTAAAATTTTTCTGTTATTACATGGTTTGAATCAAATTATGAAATGATAAGGCATGAACTTGTTTTTTAAATGAACTCAGGAAACAATACACAAACACTCATCAAATACCATCACATGGTCAACAACAACAAGAACAACCGTCAAGAAATGCTCGATTAGAAGCACAAAGAAATAAAGCAAGAGCTCTCCATCAAACTTATCATTCTGTACTTGACCCTGAGCCCAGAGGTATTATCATGTTTTAATTTTTTGATAGTGTATACCTGTGACTGCTTAGTCTTATGGCGCCAAATATACGAAATGGAAGATGAATTTGAAAACGGTTAAAGAGTTTCTCTCATTAATCAATTTAGATACAGTATCATCGTAATTTCTTTTTTATGAGCTGTATGTAATTTTGATCTCATGTATCTCCAAATAAAATCAATTATCGGCGATCCAAAAAATATCTGCAATAGGATTGTTTAAATAGAGTACAATGTATTTTACATGTACAAAATATAAATTGACGAGAAGATGTTGTTGCATTGTAGCGGTAAAAGCAATCTAACGTCACTTTGCTACAAAAGTGCGGCCCTGCGGCCCCTTTATCCAACACAAAAAGTGCATTTTTGGGTCACCGATAAACCAGCTATCAGACATTTGCTTGTACAGTATGGAAATATTTCACTCGTTCCGGATTTTTTGTTATATTTTCCTCGACTAAATGCTCGGAAAATATTGTACGGAAAAATCTCGGAACTCGTAAAATATTTCTCATATTGTACTCGCAACTATCTGATAACTATTACATACCACCTATCGAGTTCTCTTATAAGCTGTGTAGTGAGGAGTTTGATATTATATTGGTAAACAATTTCATTTTCCCTTGTATGTACACAGAAAGAGGTTTGTCACCAATCCAATCCAATCCATTTGTTATTGGTATTGTATCTGGCATCGTTTCTCAATCAAGACACAAACTGTTATCAACACTTAGTTCAATGAGGCGACGTGATCCTAGTGAACATGGTCTAGTGACTCCTTACGATGCACAAGATGTGTTTACACTTCATAATCTCAATTTTGACGATCGGACAAAATATCATCTTCTGGAACAATATACTGTCAATGGAGGAATGGTGGATTATAGGAACATGTGGAAATTTGTCATGGGTGAGTCACATCTTCCAATACAACCATAGCTGGCAATATAATGAACCCACAGCATATAGTATAGGGGAATTAGGTCATAACCCCCCACCTTCAGCACCTTTTTGGCACCTAACACTGCCTAACACCTTCCCTGAACTCTGTGCAAAATTCCAGTTTTATACCAATTTTTTTAGGGTTCGATCGATTTTTTGGCTACCTTAATGAAACTAAATTTTGCCGGAACTAATTTTCGAGACTGTCGAAAAAATATTCAAAAAATTGCATTTCGCGGGTTTTAATTTTTTGCGGTTTTTTTCATTCTGGACTTTTCGTGGGTTTTAATTTTTGCGGTTTTGCCCTTTTTTTGGACAAATTTCTTTTATGTTCCCAGGGATTTTTCTAATTTTTCAATAAAATTGGAAAAAATTGTGTTTTGCGGGAATTAATTTTCACGATTTTTAACTCTCAAAATTTTACCTGGATTCAAATTTTCGCGATTTTGACAAAAAAACGCGAAAAACGCGAAAATGAATTCCTGCGAAAATTAGTTCCAATAGGTTAATTCCCCTTTACTAATAGCAGATAGCAGATGCTAACACAGATGATAGCATTTATTATACGTTTTCCAGGTTGCAGAGCGCATTGCTGACGATAAGGAAGAAAATGCAAACAATTGCTCTGTCATCCATGTCTCTTATTAAGTGAAGATAGTTCAACATAAATTCTTCGAAAACCTAGATCTTTTGATTTAAAGGGTATTTAGAGAGAAGTAATCTCTACAGATATATAAGACTGACTTTTGTGAAATGGTTTTAAGCTCTTTGGTGTCAGGGGGGGGGGGTCGGTAGTAAAATCTCAGACATATATGAGTAGTAAAAGGATTTTTACGAGTTTTTACATACCACCTCTCAGACTCTTGGAAGAGGTATTTTACTACCCTGGGTAGTAAAATTTTTCGGGACAATTTGTCATGGAGACCACCTATTTTTTGGTTGCTTTTAGGACTGATTTTACAAAATAAGCTAAAAAATGATTATTTCTGTGACACATTTTTCACTTAGTGCAAATTTTCAGATTTTTTCAAAAAAGTCATCCAAAAAATTAAAAGAATTACAAAAATAGCTAAAATTTGCTAATTTTACCAGTTTTAACTACCCAGGTAGAAAATCTTTTCAACATTTAACACATAGATACCACCCATTTTAGTATTTAACTACCCTGGGTAGTAAAAATTTTTTTCAATTTTTCGTCACACTACCACCGTAGTAAACGTCATTATGTCTGAGATTTTACTACCGCCCCCCCCCCCTGTTGGTTGTTGTGTATCTATCTTATGACTAAAAATGTTTTTACAGATTGTTATTCGAAGAAAGATCAGATCGATCTTCCAACACGAGAAAGCCATAACCATCACCATAACGATCACCACAAGTTTGAAAACCAACAACAACGACAACATCATCTTCAACGTTATTCCCACATGAACAACAATAATGATTATAGATATAGGTATTTTTTCTCATAAGGCGAGACCAATTTGATTAAGTTGTTTTACGGGCCCGAGAGAGAAGAGAGAAGCTGACCCTCCGATATCATCGGACCGGGTCCTATCCCGAGATAGTTTCCTACCCCTAGAGATAGGGAAATCACAGCGGCTACCAGACATTGTACTCTGTGCTTGCGACACATCAGAGCCGTGCTGTATCGATGATAATACTCGAACAGTACGGGAGAACCTTGCGTTCTCGCAGGTACTGAACATATGAGTACCATCACTACACCACATTCAATGTCTAGCATTATCTCCCCATACTCTTGTATCAGATTGATGGTACCCTATTCCCCTCACATGGTATGGGTTGACCCGGGCCAAGGTACATTCACTTGCCAAGTGAATCGCAGCACCGAATGGGAATCAAGCCCTGACCTCCAGCACGGAAGTCAAGGATGATGACAACTATACTACTGCGCACTATACTTTTCGGGCCCGACCAACTTGAAATTCTAAAAATCGAAATAAAAGTAAAATTTATTTTGTTAGTACGTTCTTGTTTTCATTGCTTTACAGACTGCCAATCTTTTTAAATTTTGGTAGGTTTTCCAAGGTTTTTTTCACTTCTTCATTTTATCCATGAATTCGAGCTTTTTGTGTCTTTTTATTTTTTATTTCGCATTTTTTGCTGCCTTTAGGAGATTTGATAGGTAAAATTCTACTTTTATTTTTATTTTTTGGCCGACTGACTGACCCTTTTTTTTCGGGTAGCTTAGTCCGTAAAACAGCAAATTAAATTGGCAGCGCCTAAACAGACTTACAAATTATAAATCTAAAAAGCTGTCTGCTAGAGACAGAAAAGGGCACTTTTCTTCTGCTGCTTTTTTGCCATGGTTTTTCACAATTCAGGAAGGGCATCTGTCACATGAAATTATGTGAGAAATATTTTATGATAAAAAAGATTATCAACACAACACTATTGATCTGCTGGTTTGCACTTCTGGGTTAGCTTTAAAAAAACTTTCTTCCAAAACTAACATGTGACTTATTATTGTTCCTTTTTAATGCAACATATCAATATTTTGAATAGTGACCCGATGTTTATTAAAAAGGGTGTTAACAGGGAAAATTGACTCGAAAGATATTTTTAAAGGTTTCTTCATGCTCTAGACTAGAAACCCCAAATTATACTCAATTGTTACATTACTCGTATATACTTTTTAATTTCAGTAATTCGCCAGATTTGATGAAGCCAGGGTTAACAGCAGAATTAGAATTTGAACTTCGTCAGTATGCAAGAAGCCATCAAAAACGATTGGAGACAAATCTTCTTGAGGGAATGTTTCACACATTAGATAAACATGGAACTGGAAGGCTATTAAAATCACAGGTCAGGAAAACATATTTTTTTACAAATTTTTAAGGAGTGTGAATCAATCATATGCCCAAATTTGGGCTTTATACTTAAGCCCTTTATTTCTAAAACCATAGTTTTGCAGCAAGAGTATTTTTTTGAATCTTGATTTTTCTAAGAGTTGAATCTGACACTGCATTCAAAAATTTTTCGGTCAAATTGATTACAGGTTGCACCTTATTAAGTGTGATAAAAAAATAATAAAATACTAACATTGTAAAGTTCTCATCACTGAAATCTTTTGTAGGTTCAAACCCTTTGTGAGCAATATCTCCATGGCATTGACCGCAATGTCATTTTATCCACCTTGACTGTTTGTGATGCAGGTAACACTGGTATGGTGAGGTAAGTGTCCATTGAGATAACCTCGTTATTGTTTGAAAGTGAGAATTGGTTCGAAATTGATGATGAGTGGTATGATCTTGAAAGCTTGGCATTGTGGTAGATATCGATAATCAAAGATTATTTGTTAAATTTTGATTTGGTCACATACGTGGTTTGTATTTTACAGACTAGTCTGTACCTAATCCAAAAATGCCCACTGGTCTCATTTTGCTGAAATTTTGTATCATCAACACCTAACTTTTGTTAATAAAAGATTTCAAGTCAATTGCGTAAATATGTCGAAAGTTATCAAAAATTTTGATAGAATGCACCAATCAATTAAAGGTTTTCGTTTATTTTCATGCAACAGTTACCAAGAGTTTTTGCGTTTGGTGAAGACAGCTCAACCGACATACCTTCCCCCTTTATCAACATCTGCACCAAACCTTATCAATATTGGGATCAACCATCGCAAAGAATTGCCACAATATACCCGACAAGAATCTCCTTATAAACAACTTGTGCATGAAGAAAAAGAAATCATTGATTATCTCCACCATATTTCGTCACCAAGAAACCAGCGTAAAGATATTCTTGGTAGCAATTACCTCCATAAGGTTCCTAATCATTTTGACCATCATCAACAGTTTCAAGAGAACGAGGAAGTTGGTCAGATTCCGAAAGGTCATTCTCAACAACTTGAAGCTCTCGGCATGATCGGAGTTCATCTAAGCGATTTCGAGACGGAGGTATGGGGCGACCTTTTTTTCTTTCTGTTGTGTTTAAAATTTCTCTTATTGTCCGAGATACAGACATTATGACGTGCCGTGGCACTCATGAGGTTCAGCCTCGCGTGAGCATCGCTCTCACAGTGTCGTTCGAGTGTCATGGTATACGCCATGCCTTGGCAGCTCGCGTCTGTCAAGTCGCAGTGTCTGTTAGCGCCGTGATTCCTACTCCTTCGTGGGTAGGACCCATCCCGAATGCATTCGGAGGGCTCATATATCTATTGTCCGAGTTAGCTATATTCAGGATTTATTCAGTATATGTCAATTGACTTTTAACATTGGCAGTAGAAAAAAATAGACAAAAGTACTCGATAGCTTGACTACCTCTCTCAGCCCTGTTTTCGGTAGTTTCGCTTGTTACCTGAGAAACTAAGTAATTATAACATGGCCCCCGGTGTGTGAATCGAATTGAGGGGGCCAAAAAAATATGTCGCCCACCATGGTTGGGCGACGAAGAAAATTTTCGACTTTTACCCTTATTTCACCCCTCTAAAAGGTATATTTTAACTTTTTTAAACCGTTACGTCTGATTTGTCCAATGGAATTGCTTCATTTTTTTAACCGACCAATGAATGACCTTACAAAAACGTTGAAAACTTTTTCGCTCATTTTGCGTGAAAGTGTAGACCGGTCTTTATGATGATGTTCCCTTTTGAACTCAATGTAGGTTCATCAAGAAAGGAAAGCTACCGACACTGAAGCTGAACAAAGCGAAAAAGAAGAAGAATCGACGCATCGTCCTGCAACGTACGACTTAGGTCCACGTCAAAGGACTTTTGATGGAAAAGGTAATCAAATAGCAGAATGGCATACAACACCTGCTGATAACACTGGAAAGAATATCAATCCTTTCTTCTGTTATTCTGCGTTTCAACTAATTCTGCATGTTTCCCGTTTATCCTATTACCGTATTACTTCGAATAAACAAACGCCCACCGAGGTCACTTTAGTAATGTGAATTGGAACTTTATCTTGCCTTTTCATCGTTATTTGAGTACAAATATATCAATCAAAAAAGGCCGTAATCAGATCGAATACTAAAAGAATACTATACTACCTTACAGCTACTTGTTTCAAATAAACGCCCCTCCTAGAATAAACGCCCCTTTAAAAAAAATTTTTCACAGGAGGGGCGTGTATTCGAGGGGTCATTTAAAAGAAGGGGGCGTTTATATGAGGGGGGTGCTTATATGAGGGGGCGCTCCTTCAAATTTTTTTCTCAAAGGAGGGGCGTTTATTCGAAGGTGGCATTTAAAAGGAGGGACGTTTATACGGGACTTTGATCGCATATTTTTATTGTAGTGTCAGATTTTATGCGTTACGATCATCTACCATAGGTTTGTCGGCTCTTAAATTGATTGCTTTTAACCATCGATATCAATTCATCGAATTCTTTTATTATTAGAGTTTTTTTCATAATTTTCTACATGAACCAATCCTTATTTACACTAGGCGATAGAAAATATGGTTCCTCACCCTCAAGACAACGATCCATGCATACTGGTGTTCAACGCCCACGAAGCTCAAATAAAACGCCCACACCCTTTATCAAAAAGAGCCCTTTACGCAAAACATGGGAAAACTCAACAAAGGTTTCACAAAAGAAGACAAATAAATGGGGTAGGGTTTCCTTCTACAAAATGAAAATTCACTTCATTGAAGCAGGCTCCCTTCAGAACTTTCATAAAAGAAAACATTGACTACGTTGAAATTTTCTGGAGATCGAATATAAATAATTTTGAAAACACCTTCATAGTAATCTAGCCAATGTGCCGTTCAATGGTATTTTCGTAAATTGAGTCATGGATGTCCCCATCTCTCTTTCATCCTCAAATCTTTGTTTAGATAGGTAGAATCGTTGTCTTACGTGAATAGCCCAGTAATCTAGGACTTCTAGGCCATCTTTTGATTGTTTTCAATGTTTTTTAAACATTATTTCCTTCATCTCCAAAAATATTGGTTCTTCTTACAAGAAAAGTGTTATATAATGTATATGCTGTGTGTATAAAATATATAAATACCTATCAACTCGAACAGATACGGGAAAAATGACTCATCGGAAGGAACAAGGCTCGGGATCTGAAAACTAAGATTTGGTGTTTGGAAGTTTAGTTCGGTTGGTTATACTTAGACTGGATAATTCTTGGTCGCAAGATAGTCGTCCTAGATAGTCGTCCTAGATAGTCGTCCTAGATAGTCGTCCTAGATAGTCGTCCTAGATAGTCGTCCTAGATAGTCGTCCTAGATAGTCGTCCTAGATAGTCGTCCTAGAAAGTCGTCCTAGATAGTCGTCCTAGAAAGTCGTCCTAGATAGTCGTCCTAGATAGTCGTCCTAGATAGTCGTCCTAGATAGTCGTCCTAGATAGTCATCCTAGATAGTCGTCCTAGATAGTCGTCCTAGATAGTCATCCTAGATAGTCGTCCTAGAAAGTCGTCCTAGATAGTCGTCTAGTAGTCCTCCTAGAAGTCGTCCTAATCGTCCTAGATAGTCGTCCTAGATAGTCGTCCTAGATAGTCGTCCTAGAAGTCGTCCTAGATAGTCGTCCTAGAAAGTCGTCCTAGATAGTCGTCCTAGATAGTCGTCCTAGATAGTCGTCCTAGATAGTCGTCCTAGATAGTCGTCCTAGATAGTCATCCTAGATAGATTATGGCAGACATTGAGAAATAAATAAACTTTACTTTGATGATTATAATTATTCGAAGTTATTCTCAGTTTCTGTCATGGAGAAACCCTCCTGAAATACTCTCTTTATTTCGAACCTCTCTATTATTCGAACAAATAAGATTCCTCGTTCAAGTTTAACTTAGCAAGAGTGGTCTGGATCACTTCGATAACACGAGTCGTCATTTAAGAAAGGGCTTTGCAATGAATTCTATATCAATTTTATGATAAAACTTTTTAGGTACTCCTTCATCGCAGAAAGTTGAAAAATGGTGGAAAGAAGGAATGCTCTTATCTGAAGGAATCACCACCGATGACGACGCAACTCTCACAAGGGAATCCTCATCACCTGTGTCAAGGGAATCTCCTTCGAATAAAACATGTCTTCCTACAATTTCGACCGAGTCTCCATTGGTGGTAAGGGAATCGTCTTCGCTCGAGACATCCCCTCAACGTAAGAAATGGGGTGATTCCCATAGAATCAAAACGATGAAAGGAAAGAGAAGAAAGAAACTCGCGAAATCTTCGAAAAGTAAGACATTGTTTCAAAATTACAGATATGTGGATTGTATAAGAGACACCACTGTTGGCCATTATTTTGTAATTTTTCATAAGCCAATATGAGTTTTTCGAGACATAGCCTTTTTTCAGGGTCAAAATGAATCATAGGTGATCAGGACTCATTGCCTCGTTATAACGGTTTCCCGTTGGTCAGACGCACAAAGATGAAAGAATTTTAGACCGATAGAAAGTCGTTGCCAAAGGGCTTCCGTCTGAATTACCCATGATTCCTTCCAACCGTGAAATGGACTATATTGCGCCTTTTTACGATGCTCCTCCCCCTTTTCCACATCTCTCTTTCTAGCTTCTCGAAAATTCATATTGCATTCTTTCTTTCCAGAATCGAATAAAAGTTTAAACAACACAAGTTCTGAATCGGAACAAAAATGCAACACGGATTTCGATTCGGAGTTTTATACAACCACGGACGTAGAAATCGGGGAAATCGGGGAAACGAAACGTCGACATCATCAACAAAATATAGAACAAACTTCATCGATGACATCGAGTCCTCAACAATTCGAATCTGTGGATAAGTTTGTAAGTTCCAACAAACCCAATGATGAAAAGACTACAATTGAAAATGAACTCGTATATGACGAAAATACCACTTTAACGGCCGTAAAGTTAACAGAACACTCAAAGAACGGTAATGACAGCAATCCAGACTCGCTATCAGACAAAAAGACATTCTTAAAGTTGAATGACAAAAGCAAAGAAGGTTCTACTGTGAACATGTTACCATCAAGCATTCCAGCGGATAGTAGTGCGGTTAAAAGCAAGGATACCGATATGACAGATGTTACCAAGGCATTGGAATTACAATCGTTGTATAGAGATTCACAGAGGGATGATAATCCTTCCAGTAAACCAGGTTCGTATTCTAACTTTTCACAAACCTTCAAAAAGACTTCCATGAAGTTGACGTGGGCCTCCTACAATCATGGTCGAAACACTTTGAGATTCTAGTGTATTTTAACGTCTTTCAGAATTTCAAGTTCAGACGAGAATTGCTCTTTTAGCACTTCCACTTTCTTTCATCGAATTTTTCGTTTTTGGAGGGGTTCGGTGGCTTCTAGGCTATATTCCGAGCCTTATTGGAGCAAATTTGGGCTTTTAAATCCTGAGATCCTACTAAGGTTCTTAGTTTTAATTCTCATGTTAAACCTCAGAGTTAAAACTCTACTTTCCAATTGTAGTTTAACGCGCTTAAAAATCTTTTGTGGTGTTTAAGATTTCGCTGGGAAATCCTCTTTGTCTCAAATGTTTTGTCCATGATTGTAGCTCTCAATTTTTAGCCTTTAATTATTGTTAAGTGAGTATAAAACTTTGAATGAATTTGTTTTAATTGATGCATGGGCAAAACATATTTTCCCTTCAAGTGTTGTCCCTGATGTGCTATTGTGCTAACAAGTGCAAATTTTGTACTTCAAAAAGACGTCTATGCACAGTTATTTATATATTGTTGTTATTCAAAAGAGTGCTCGTTAACTATGTAAAGCCAATTCATAAATTTATTTCGAAATTTCGATGTTAAAAAAAGTACATTACTTAAAGTTTCATTCAAGTCTTACGGCCATCATCAGACGTACAAATAAAAACATTAAAAAAAAACTGTGAGTATGTACTCTCTCGGGTACCTAATAGCCGGGAGGCCCGCTTATTGATTGATAGTTCCCTCTTTTGCCCTAATTCTGCTGTATTAGCCTCCTTTTCGAAAATCTTCCACCTAGGACATTTTTATTTCAACCCTTCCGCTTATTAAGTTTTCAGATTTTTTCCAACCCGCCTCCCCCCATCCCGCTTATTCCAAACCACCCGACTATTAGGTACCCGAGAGTAAAGATTCAAATACTTTGATGGACGTGAGCCTTCTAGTTCTTAAAAAGAGAGAAAGAACAGTTTCAAATTTCAAATTCCCTGAAAAATTATGAAGCAAGATTCAAATTATAGATGAAAATTTGGAGAATAGAAAATTGAAACTGAAGAAGAAAAAAAGGACGAAATTTTCGAGACTCATCAGGACAATTCTTAAAAAAATCTTAATTTAGCTAATTTGCGACTTGTGGTTCTTATAAAAAGAATTCTTAAGGAAACTGTGTATTCTTGAGACCCTGAAACAGAGTGTTCAATCAATATCTACCTTTTAGCAATTGTTGAGATACTTGGAAGAAGATATGAGCTATTTCCAAATCGGTCCGCATCATTCAACGATGAAGAGTCAAACCACAAGAAAGAATATGCTTTGCAGTTGGATTGGGTGTAAGAAAATCATTAAGTTGGGAGGATAAGCTAGTTTTTCTGAATAAGATTCGCAGTAAAAACTAGTCTCTAGCAGCTTCGGTCGCCATTTTTATCTTATTGCTGACTAATAGCTACTCAAAGTTCTATGGGTATGTACCAGTAAGATGTAGGAGGGTGTCACTATTTTATATTTTTCAAAAAATACTGCGTCTAGGTCATGTTTAACATTGAGTTTACTAGTGAAGACCACCAAAAACTTCAATTCATTTAATTTAACTTTGTTCTGCCGGTAGATATGGTTTTGACAGTCTTGTTGGCATCGAAGCTTCATCAACCAATCAAGTCCTTTTCACCTGTGGCCGAGTGGCTGTTACCATGGATACAAAGCAACACAATCAAAGATTCTTTCGAAAACATTCTCAAGATATCACTTGGTATAAGAAGAAATTCATTTTCATTCTTCCTTTCTTAATGCGGTTGTATTTATTGTCCAAACCATAAAATATCGTTACATAGTTTTACGGATGGGGATGCCAACAAAGAAAGTAGGGGGGGACGGGTGGGATATTTTCATAGATTTATAAAGCCCGAAGGGCTAGATGGCGTGCTTTAAGCTCTTCCAAGCAAAAAAAAGTGAATATCGCAAAAAATATTGCTGCTATTGTTTTCGAAAACCCGCGAAGCTTCTGATTGGTCAAGCGCTGAAATTCTATTGTAATGTCACGTGACAGTGTGACCTCGGCACACTTTTCAGCAAAAGCACTCTATCTAGCCCTTGGGCTTTTTTAAATCTATGGATATTTTTCCCGTGTTATTGAACTTTTAAAGGGAAAATTAGTTCTATTCAAAATGTGGTAGACAATCAGATCTCTCAATTATGTTCGCAGACGTGACGGTAAAACAAGAGGGGAAGGGATTTTTCAAGGCTGGGGATGTGAGTAAACAAATACAAACTTCCTTCTTCACTGTATGTTGTTTGTTGTTATCAACGGTGAATCGTTTTGAAGAGTTTTGGATTACAATAAATCTTTTTTCCGATTTTTCGTTTTCAGTTTCGCTTTACAAGACGATACAGCAGCAACAGTACAATTTTGGGACGGTAAAAAGGTAGATATTTCATTGTTTGCACGGGATTCACGGCTGGGCTATTTCTGGATTGGACGGAAGACAAAAAGGGTTTGTGGTTTGTGAATTGGTAAGAATTGACAATGTGTTTTGTGGGATGGTAAAAAGGCAGATATAGCTGATTTTACATTCTTTTCGTGGAACACAATGTTGTGGTTTTGGCGAAAGTGCCTTGTTTTATCGCTCCTTAATAAATTGACAAATCCAAACAAATTTGCTTTGAATGACATCTTGTTTTATTTTATCAAATTTCATAGATTTCAGGAGGGCCATTTATCCGCTCGATTTATTGGGCTGCACTGTGAAGGATTCGTAATTCGTATTAAAGAGAGTCCTCCTCCTTTTAACTAAAAAATCATTTAGAAATAAATGAAATCTTGTCGTTTACTTTCTTTTTCCGTTTAGTGTATAGTTTATGTATGGAGCACTGTTGATATGGCAACCATCTCCACTTTGTATGTTGACCAATACGAGGCTGCCATTTTCAAAAAGATTGCTTTTCTATCTGAGGTCAGTATCGTTTCATTAAAGCTTGATTTAGATTCCAGCAAGCGAACGTCCCAATATCAGGACTTGAAACCTAATTTTTCTTCTCTTTATCAATTAGACGTTGCTGGTAGCCATCATAGAAAGTGGAGGGGTCAACCTTGGATGTATTTTCAACGTCAAAGACAGCGATCCTGTTTCAACAACGAAGGTATGGTCCTTGAATTGCTTCCTCTTATTTTTTTGAACAAAAATACAAAAAAAAACCTTTCAAGAATGCCTGATGTCTGGTTGTACTACACTGGTTATTATATAAGAGTAATTCCCTTGAACGTGGTTTCTACATGGTAGCAAAGAAAGAGTGCACACTTTTAAAGCGAATGGATTTTTTAGTGTCAAACCTTTATCACACAGTTGTCCGCTCAACCCCAATGGACATTGACAAGCAGACAGTTGACCCCTTGAATTTTATGAATAGGTTTCCAGACTGAATATCATTAGCATTCATTTTTTTTTTTCATCATTAATTTCTTGATCTCCAAAAGTATATTGGTTCTTCTTACAAGAAGTTGAAATATTTTATGTATATGTTATGTATATAAATGTATATAAAATTCTACGATTCATGTATTTACCCCTTCGGGAACGGTGGAGTGACTGAAACGATTTTTAAACAACCCTCATTTTATAACCAGCAGAAATCGAGGAGGCTGAAAGTGCATACTCTGAAAGACTAGCCGTCAAAGTAGGAAAAGGGCGTTCCGAAATAAGAATCACTGCGTAAAACTGATTATCAACATTACTGTGGTGGAAAGGGAGCCTTGTCTGGAGCCATATCACCTAATCCTTTAAAGGTTTTCTACGGGAATAAAAGGAGCTTATTTTAGGCAGTGTCTTCATGCTAAGTCAGATAAATTAAAGCTACTTTTTTACGCAACGATATCCTGCAAACAATTGAAAGATCGAAAGTTGTTTCATATTCTATTGCTTTTGTAAACAAAATAGCAAAGTTGATTTCGAGCTAATTTACAATCGAATATTTTGATTATAAGTTAGAAAAATTTCTATTTATTATAAACATAAAAACATTCGAAAGAGTATCGGTAAAAGTCCCTTTGTTTGAGGAATGTTTTTTTATTCAATGTATTTTGATTTTTAAAACCTTTTTCTAATCTTGTCGCACTTGTTTTTACTACATCAGCATCATCAGACCTTTCAATCAAAACAAATCCTTTAAGCCCAACTTTCCATGGTTCTCAACCAATTAAATCTTAGACAAATTATCGTCAAAGATGGATAAATTATTTTAGCAGTCCTCTATTGTTTCAAACCTTTTATTCAGATACCTGATGCATTTAATGGAATAACAACTTACTATCAACCAACAGCCACCAATGTCCACTTTGTTATCTTTGGAAAGGATGAATGTCGACTTTGCTTTTACGAATACAACAACAATCACATTAGCGAGTTTATGTATGTGTGTTTTTCAGCGACGGAGACGGTAAGGTTCTAATTTGATTAGATCCTGACCAGCTGAGGACGACGGTAAATCAGCACTTTTACCGTCCTCGATTTTGCGGGGCGGAATTGCGGGTTATTCCAAATCACTTCAGTCACTCTACCGTCCTCAAAAGTGCAAATACATAAACTCGGTATTATATCAAATAAGGCAGCGAACTTCGGGGTGAGAAAAATTGTTCACTTTTAGTCAGGCCCTTTTTTTCGATGGGGAGACTAAGTTGTTCTTAGTTTTTTCCAAACTCTATTCAGGCTTTTAGATTTTTTAGGTTATTCCCTTTATTCACTTTACTTCTTGGTTTCCAAACATGCTGTGATATGAATCAACAACTCTCATTGAACAATAGCAATATTTTTTACAAACTGAGCTGAGGTTTGGTGAGCCGACAGCCTTAAATTTTAATAAAATATCTTACTCTTATTTTTATCTTAGACCTTACCTAAACCCAAATCTATCACCTTCGCATTATTCAGTGGAAAAGAGGATCTGCTCACAGGTGACAGCAATGGAACTATATTGCTATGGAAACGAACAACATTACAAATTGAACGTGTTGTCAACAATGCGCATGCGTCTTGGATATCTTCAATGTGTATTTCACAGACCGGAATTTTATTCAGTTCGGGCAACCGGGACGGTGTTGTGAAAGCGTGGAGTAGAGACTTGAAACAGGCTGTATCAATAGTTTCGGTAAGTATAAATGTTTTTTACCTTTATTTAGATAAGCTTTTTTCACATGCACGTAAAGTTTTACTTAAGACCTTACGGAAAATCGTTCGTAAGGCTGTCTTTTGGGAATTTCCCCGACATTATGTAGATTTTTGGTTGATTAAGAGGGTCTTAAGTGACTTTTTCTTCCGTTCAAAACTTTTTGAACGCAAGCAAACTCTACTTAATAAGGCCTTAAAACACTACGTAAGCTTAGGGAAAGTCCCACCCTTCAAGGTGTTAAGTAAAATTTTACGTACATGTGAAAAAAGCTATAGAATACGCAGGTCGCGTATTATGGTACCCTAAATTTTGGGGAACCTTCTTCAATTTTCTTGAAAAGGTTCAGAAATCCAATAACTGTATTAACCTCTAGCCGTTCAAATTTTTTATTCAAATTTAATGAAATTTATAGATCTTTCATATAACTCTCGGACGGGAATAGTATACACGAAACACATCTTCTATATCAAAAATATCAGACGGGATGGGCACTGTATAAAGGGAAGGCGTTACGGCGGCAGCTTAAACTCGATGTTTTCTCAAAGCATTTTTTCTGATATTTTACTGAATGATAATCAGTCAAGTTTTATTCTCTTCAAACTTTAAACTAAATACCAGTACCATTATCCGATACATAAGAATTTTCTGCAGGTTTGTTTCGATCTTTGTTCTTATTTAGACGGTCGACTTTCTTACATTTGTTGTAAGGGACGGAAGAATTGGCGACTTGTCAAAAATACGGAGGGAAAAAGCAGACCATGTAGATGAGGGCTTAGATTTACATTTCGCTTATTTAAAAATGGTCGAATTTTCTTTACTTCATAGATATCGAACTACAGTGAAAACATAAGAAATATGACCATTTTTAACGAGACGATATTTTTGGGAACTGGGGACAATAACATACTGAAGATGAGCATCGAGTTGGGTTGCAATGATCCTTTGCGCGAGGCGAAAGATACGCTGTGCATTGTTAATGAGGTAATTTAATTTCATCAATACCTTAAACTTTTAAAGGGGACATCGCAGAATATAGTCTGTTTGCCACTTCGCATCAATTTAGACAGAATATAGTCTGTTTGTCACTTCGCATCAATTTAGACAGAATATAGTCTGTTTGTCACTTTGCATCAAGTTAGACAGAATATAGTCTGTTTGTCACTACGCATCAATTTAGACAGAATATAGTCTGTTTGCCACTGCGCATCAATTTAGACAGAATATAGTCTGTTTGTCACTGCGCATCAATTTAGACAGAATATAGTCTGTTTGTCACTTCGCATCAATTTAGACAGAATATAGTCTGTTTGCCACTGCGCATCAATTTAGACAGAATATAGTCTGTTTGCCACTACGCATCAATTTAGACAGAATATAGTCTGTTTGCATGCGCATCAATTTAACAGAATATAGTCTGTTGGTCACTGCGCATCAATTTAAACAGAAATAGTTTGTCACTACGTACAATTTAGAGTATAGTCTGTTTGTCACGACGCATCAATTTAGACAGAATATAGTCTGTTTGTCCACGCGCATCAATTTAGACAGAATATAGTCTGTTTTTGTCACTGCGCATCATTTAGACAGAATATAGTCTGTTTGTCACTACGCATCAATTTAGACAGATATATAGTCTGTTTGTCACTACTACGCATCATCAATTTAGACAGAATATAGTCTGTTTTGCCATACGCATCAATTTTAGACAGAATATAGTCTGTTTGTCCACTACGCATCAATTTAGACAGAATATAGTCTGTTTGCCACTAACGCATCAATTTAGACAGAATATAGTCTTTTGTCACTACGCATCAATTTAGACAGAATATAGTCGGTTTGCCACTACGCATCAATTTAGACAGAATATAGTCTGTTTGCCACTACGCATCAATTTAGACAGATATAGTCTTTTCCACTGCGCATCAATTTAGACAGAATATAGTCTGTTTGCATGCGCATCAATTTAGACAGAATATAGTCTGTTTGTCACTACGCATCAATTTAGACAGAATATAGTCTGTTTGCCACTACGCATCAATTTAAAGCAGAAATATAGTCTGTTTGCCACTACGCATCAATTTAGACAGATATAGTCTGTTTGCCACTACGCATCAATTTAGACAGAATATAGTCTGTTTGTGCCACTACGCATCAATTTAGACAGAATATAGTCTGTTTGCCACTCGCATCAATTAGACAGAATATTCTGTTTGCCACGCATCATTTAGACAAAATATAGCTGTTTGCACTACGCATCAATTTAGACAGAATATAGTCTGTTTGTCACTGCGCATCAATTTAGACAGAATATAGTCTGTTTTTGTCACTACGCATCAATTTAGACAGAATATAGTCTGTTTGTCCACTACGCATCAATTTAGACAGAATATAGTCTGTTTGCCACTACGCATCAATTTAGACAGAATATAGTCTGTTTGTCCACTACGCATCAATTTAGACAGAATATAGTCGGTTTTGCCACTACGCATCAATTTAGACAGAATATAGTCTGTTTGCCACTGCGCATCATTTAGACAGAATATAGTCTGTTGCATGTCAACAGAATATAGTCTGTTTGTCACTACAGCATTAGTACAGAGCATCAATTTAGACAGAATATTTGCCACTACGCATCAATTTAGACAGAATATAGTCTGTTTGCCACTACGCATCATTTAGACAGAATATAGTCTGTTGCCACTCGCATCAATTTAGACAGAATATAGTCTGTTTGTCACTCGCATCAATTAGACAGCTGTCACAGATATAGTCTGTTTGCCACTCGCATCAATTTAGACAGAATATAGTCTGTTTGCCACTACGCATCAATTTAGACAGCATCAATTTAGACAGAATATAGTCTGTTTGCACTACGCATCAATTTAGACAGAATATAGTCTGTTTGCCACTACGCATCAATTTAGACAGAATATAGTCTGTTTGCCACTACGCATCAATTTAGACAGAATATAGTCTGTTTGCCACTACGCATCAATTTAGACGAATATAGTCTGTTTGCCACTGCGCATCAATTTAGACAGAATATAGTCTGTTTGTCACTACGCATCAATTTAGACAGAATATAGTCTGTTTGCCACTACGCATCAATTTAGACAGAATATAGTCTGTTTGTCACTACGCATCAATTTAGACAGAATATAGTCTGTTTGCCACTGCGCATCAATTTAGACAGAATATAGTCTGTTTGTCACTACGCATCAATTTAGACAGAATATAGTCTGTTTGTCACTACGCATCAATTTAGACAGAATATAGTCTGTTTGCCACTACGCATCAATTTAGACAGAATATAGTCTGTTTGCCACTACGCATTAATTTAGACAGAATATAGTCTGTTTTGCACTGCGCATCAATTTAGACAGAATATAGTCTGTTTGTCACTACGCATCAATTTAGACAGAATATAGTCTGTTTGCCACTACGCATCAATTTAGACAGAATATAGTCTGTTTGCCACTGCGCATCAATTTAGACAGAATATAGTCTGTTTGCCACTACGCATCAATTTAGACAGAATATAGTCTGTTTGCCACTACGCATCAATTTAGACAGAATATAGTCTGTTTGCCACTGCGCATCAATTTAGACAGAATATAATCTGTTTGTCACTACGCATCAATTTAGACAGAATATAGTCTGTTTGCCACTACGCATCAATTTAGACAGAATATAGTCTGTTTGCCACTACGCATCAATTTAGACAGAATATAGTCTGTTTGCCACTACGCATCAAATTAGACAGAATATAGTCTGTTTGTCAGTGCGCATCAATTTAGACAGAATATAATCTGTTTGTCACTACGCATCAATTTAGACAGAATATAGTCTGTTTGCCACTACGCATCAATTTAGACAGAATATAGTCTGTTTGCCACTACGCATCAATTTAGACAGAATATAGTCTGTTTGCCACTACGCATCAATTTAGACAGAATATAGTCTGTTTGCCACTACGCATCAATTTAGACAGAATATAGTCTGTTTGCCACTGCGCATCAATTTAGACAGAATATAGTCTGTTTGTCACTTCGCATCAATTTAGACAGAATATAGTCTGTTTGTCACTACGCATCAATTTAGACAGAATATAGTCTGTTTGCCACTACGCATCAATTTAGACAGAATATAGTCTGTTTGCCACTACGCATCAATTTAGACAGAATATAGTCTGTTTGCCACTACGCATCAATTTAGACAGAATATAGTCTGTTTGCCACTGCGCATCAATTAGACAGAATATAGTCTGTTTGTCACTTCGCATCAATTTAGACAGAATATAGTCTGTTTGTCACTACGCATCAATTTAGACAGAATATAGTCTGTTTGTCACTACGCATCAATTTAGACAGAATATAGTCTGTTTGTCACTACGCATCAATTTAGACAGAATATAGTCTGTTTGTCACTACGCATCAATTTAGACAGAATATAATCTGTTTGTCACTACGCATCAATTTAGACAGAATATAGTCTGTTTGCCACTACGCATCAATTTAGACAGAATATAGTCTGTTTGCCACTACGCATCAATTTAGACAGAATATAGTCTGTTTGCCACTACGCATCAATTTAGACAGAATATAGTCTGTTTGTCACTACGCATCAATTTAGACAGAATATAGTCTGTTTGTCACTACGCATCAATTTAGACAGAATATAGTCTGTTTGTCACTACGCATCAATTTAGACAGAATATAGTCTGTTTGCCACTGCACATCAATTTAGACAGTATATAGTCTGTTTGTCACTGCGCATCAATTTAGACAGAATATAGTCTGTTTGTCACTACGCATCAATTTAGACAGAATATAGTCTGTTTGTCACTACGCATCAATTTAGACAGAATATAGTCTGTTTGCCGCTGCGCATCAATTTAGACAGAATATAGTCTGTTTGTCACTGCGCATCAATTTAGACAGAATATAGTCTGTTTGCCACTGCGCATCAATTTAGACAGAAACTAGTCTGTTTGTCACTGCGCATCAATTTAGACAGAATATAGTCTGTTTGTCACTACGCATCAATTTAGACAGAATATAGTCTGTTTGCCACTACGCATCAATTTAGACAGAATATAGTCTGTTTGTCACTGCGCATCAATTTAGACAGAATATAGTCTGTTTGTCACTGCGCATCAATTTAGACAGAATATAGTCTGTTTGCCACTGCGCATCAATTTAGACAGAATATAGTCTGTTTGTCAGTGCGCATCAATTTAGACAGAATATAGTCTGTTTGCCACTGCGCATCAATTTAGACAGAATATAGTCTGTTTGTCACTGCGCATCAATTTAGACAGAATATAGTCTGTTTGCCGCTGCGCATCAATTTAGACAGAATATAGTCTGTTTGTCACTGCGCATCAATTTAGACAGAATATAGTCTGTTTGCCACTGCGCATCAATTTAGACAGAATATAGTCTGTTTGTCACTACGCATCAATTTAGACAGAATATAGTCTGTTTGTCACTACGCATCAATTTAGACAGAATATAGTCTGTTTGTCACTACGCATCAATTTAGACAGAATATAGTCTGTTTGCCACTGCGCATCAATTTAGACAGAATATAGTCTGTTTGCCACTGCGCATCAATTTAGACAGAATATAGTCTGTTTGTCACTTCGCATCAATTTAGACAGAATATAGTCTGTTTGTCACTACGCATCAATTTAGACAGAATATAGTCTGTTTGTCACTGCGCATCAATTTAGACAGAATATAGTCTGTTTGCCACTGCGCATCAATTTAGACAGAATATAGTCTGTTTGCCACTACGCATCAATTTAGACAGAATATAGTCTGTTTGTCACTACGCATCAATTTAGACAGAATATAGTCTGTTGTCACTACGCATCAATTAGACAGAATATAGTCTGTTTGCCACTACGCATCAATTTAGACAGAATATAGTCTGTTTGTCACTGCGCATCAATTTAGACAGAATATAGTCTGTTGTATAGACAGTAAAAACTACCGGCAAACACCCTATGTTTTTGAATGTTGCTGTTTAAAAAATTTCAAACGAGTATTATTATATACCCTTAGGTTCCAAATAACCTTATTATGACCCCCTCCCCGTTTATTAACTTGTAAGAATTTTTTCAGCTTTCAAAGAGAAGGTCCCTTATTCTGCTCTAAACAGCCTGATTTTAGCCTATATTTACCTTATTTTGGGGTTTTCGCAAGTACAATTTCCAACCCCCCCTGTTTATTAAAATTTTGAAAATTTTCCAACCCCCTCCTTTTTTTTTTGAAACCTAAGAGTAATACCTCGCCTAAAGGCTCGTGAAAATAAAGAATAAAAATAAAAGAATTCGAGAAATAAATCTCATATTGCACTCTGCACTATGCGATAACTACATACGTATCCTCACTTCTGAACATCCGGAGTAAACTTTTGGCTAACTACCTTTTCATTAATATAATAAAGCCCTGAGTACATACAGTGAAGTGGACTCGGAAAAATTAGTTTCTGAATTTTAACCTTCAAAGTGCTAGGAATCTAGGTATGAGTTCACCAAGGAGGATTGTCTTCACACTAGATGGGCCCTTAAAAAAGGGTGGGATGACACATTCCGACAAATGAAGAAGATGGGGAGGGGGGGTCAGAAATTTTAATGAAAAAGGGGGGGGGTAGCAAGGAGGATTACATATATATTGTAGTTTTAAGCACTATTATGAAATTTGGTCTTCATGAAAGGAAGTTTTCTGTTAGAGTGGTCTGAGCCAAAAAAGAAGAACGAATTTTATTATTTCGCTTTCTCTCTCTAAAGATATTTCACATATATTTGTTAGCTATTTTTGTCCAAAATCCTTGGGGAAAAGGCATTTTTAAAGGTTGGGCGATGCCAAGAGGGGGGGGTCAGACCCCTTTCCGCACTATGCTTCAAACTTAACTAGTTTTCTGAATTTGTTGCGTTGATGTTCTTACAGATACGGGCTTTTACGGAGATCACTTCCCCCCAACTCTTAAACAGTCTCCTAGCACTTTATGGGTTAATCTGTGTTTTTATCATTACTATTAAAAGCTGGGCTGATTTAAGAGCTGATTCTTATATTGGAAGTGAATTCTAGTTCGAGCATAACATCATCTAATATACAGGGTCAAGATGACGTCATCAGTGGTCTGGCAACAGATCCAATTTACAAAGAAAGCATGTGTAGTCTTTCGGCTGACGGCACTTTGTATACAATCAACGTCCAAACCAAAAGTGGCACCAATAAAACATCGGTCAAGGTACGTGACGTCATGGATAGCTGGATGTAAAAATGGTAACTTTTCCCTAAAAGGCGGATACTTTTCTTATATAGGCTTCCTTTTTTTCTGATTTTGCTGATTGTCAGCAACATTGAGAGAAGACTGCTTTCCCAAACAGACTACCCTAAAACTACCTTGTGATATTAACAGGCTAGGAGCGTTCCTCCTTAACCCTGTCCAGACCGCGTTTTTTACGCTTTACGTCATAAGTAGGGGAAAATTCTTTAGCAAATTGCACTAATTGATACCTATTGAGTAGATTGTTCTTCTATTAGAATGTTGTCTTATTAGTTATTTTATTTTTTATGTTACCCTTGTTTTTCGTTCAGGGGAATGGGTCTTGTGTTTGTTATCACCCATGCAAAGAATATACTTTTATTGGATGCAAAGATGGAAGGTTTGTTCTACCATAGTCATTATAAAAATCCCCGGTCTGGAAGGCTTTTGTTTCCTTGTATTATTAACCGTTAGCGCTTGCGTATCTTAAATTGATTTGTTTTGCAAAGTTTTTGATCATGTGATTATAAAATTAACCAATCCCAAGTGTCAAAAAAGGTAACGTAATCAAAAAGTATGCAAATCTCAACTTGCCTTTTGATTTACAACAAAGGAATGGTTGACAATAAAGCTAAAACAATACATTACCACATTCACCAGACCAGAGTTTTGGGACCTACCCCGGTGGAGGTCCTATAAATTAACCTATGTTTGTTCGTCCGTCCGTTCGTTCGTTCGTCCGTTCGTCTGTTACCAACTTTTCTCAGGATTGAATCATAGGAATCTTTTGATTTTTGGTATAAAGGTGCAAAATGGTAGTGGCCAAAATGTGACGGAGCCCGATTTTCGAAAAAAAATTTTGGGGGGCAAATTTGGGCCAAAAAACGGCTAAAAAACGGGTTTTTTGTACTTTTGGATCATTAATTTTTTCTGATTTTTCGCATGAAAGTACCATCATAGGTAAAAGATGGCCGAAGCAGATTTTTGCAAAAAAATTTTGTTGGCTCAAAAAACGCATGTTTATCTATAAGAATCACTATTAATAAGCATACATCAATGTTCTTAGTCAAATTAATCAATTTTTTTATGAGATAGATGTTTTTTTTTGCTCATGAGGGCTTACTTTTGAAGAATATGTGTGTTTAGACATGAAATTTTGGTTGCTTGGCGTGTTTTTATAGAAAAACTGGCCAAATTCGATATTTTTTATAAGAACATTATCAATTACTTAGGTATTAGCTTTTCTCGAGATTGGCTCTTTTATTCTTTATGATTTTTTGCAGAAGGATGCATAATTATAAACCCTCGACTGTGACGGAGCCCGATTTTTGAAAAAAAATGTTTTTGGGCAAATAATTTGGGCCAAAAAAAGGCTAAAAAAGGGTTTTTTGGACTTTGTGAAATATTGGATTATTGTTTTTTTCTGATTTTTTGCATGAAAGTAGGTAAAAGATGACTCAAGCAGATTTTTGTAAAAAAATAATTTTTTAGCTCAAAAAACGCATGTTTAGCTATAAGAATCACTATTAATAAGGATACATCAATATTCTTAGCCAAATTATTCAATTTTTTGATGAGATATATGTTTTTTTTGCTAACGAAGTCTTGAATATGAAAGAATATTTCAAGGGCATGAAGTTTTGGTTTCTAAACGTTTTTTTATAAGAAATAAACGGCTAATTTTAATAGATCGTCACTATTTGTGTTCTGAATGATTGTTTAACGGTCATGCTCACGTATATATCAATTATATGTGTTAAATACATAACCAGGTAGGTCCATAAAAGTATCACTTGTTTTAATAGCTTTGGTTCTACTCTCTACTTCAACTACAATCATTCAGACTTATTTTCCACCTTCCCTACTCTTTCGTGTGCCATAAACAACCCTATTTCCCTCTAAATCCCTCGAGCGTTTTCGGCTAACATTCCTGGTTAAAAGTCTGATCAGTTAGTAATTGCCGATTTCAAGTGGAGTACTTTTCACAATCGGTAAAAAAATATCAATCCTCTTTAGCTGGAGTTGTCAGCTGGTCATGGCTTCATGAAGATAATATCTTCTACCTCTTCAATTTAGCATTCATTTGTTGGCCTCTGTGACTGGTGTTTTGGTTGATAAATTCAAAGATGTTTATACCTCAATCACTTGTATACAGCTGTCATGTGGTAAGTACTAGTAAGTTTGTGTATGTGTGTTTTCATGCGAGGGAGACGGTTAGCCTTCTGATTTGTTTACATCCTTACTGAAGGAGGACGACGGTAAACAAACACTTTTACCGTCCTCGATTTTGTGGGTCAAAACTGCGGGTTTTTCATATCGCTTCAGTCACTCAAATGTCAATTGAATAACAAACCTGGTCTCGAAGTCGGGCTGTCTTTTTTTCGAGGTTGAGACCCAGTCGTTTTGATCACATTGTTGAATTGGTTGAGAACTAAACTCTCGTATTACTTGCTACGTTCAGCTGTCCTGTGCTTACGTGGTTCGAGAACTGTTAGAAAATTGAACATTGATATAATAATAACTAGGTCAGCGTGTTTCAAACACACTGTTGGCGATCGCTTATTTCCGACAAAATCATTGGAGAAAGAACCTTCTGTAGTGTTCACTAAGAAAAGAATTTTCACTTTGTCCAATTTTTTAGTTTAGTCGTAGAAGGGCAAGGTTTGCTACTTTACACCCTGCGATGCGGATCTGTCTCTGTTAATTATGGCAAGATTAGAACAGCTAGACGAAATTATAAAGTCGAGTTAAATGGTCGAGTGAACCTTACCTCTTTAAAAGCTACTTTATCGTTGTTTTGTTACTGAGACCATGCAATTTCAAATCAGGACACTTATTTTACTATCAAAATCGTTGTAGTAAAAAACAAAATGTTTACGCATGCGTTTTAAAACAGCTGTGAAATTATTGTCTCGCTTTAAGCAAATCAATTTAACAGCTCTAAGCATAATGTAGCATAATGAACATGGGTAAATGAGACGAACATTGAAATGATAGGGGAATGACGTCATAAACAATACAAAAGTGATGAATACAATAGACTACTTAAGGCTGTTATACATTTGAGGATTGTGCAAGGGCCCGAAGGGCCCGCAGTGCAATCCCGATTTTATGAATTGAAATCGAAGCCAACGATCTGATATGGGTACGCCCTACTCGCAGTTATGAATGAAGGTCATAATTTCAACTTAGGATACAAACAAAAAATAACACAATATATATTTAACTTGATAAGAACACAATATATTTGCCAGGACCTCCGTTAACTGGCTCAAAAAACTAGTGACAAATAAAATACAAGGTTAACCAAAACTATTAAAACCGCCACGACCACGTCCACCACGGCCACGGCCACCTGAAAGAAAATAGTAAATCGAGAATATTACATCTTTTAAGATTTAGGGAGGAGAGGGTGGGCATATCAGATCGTTGGCTTCGATTTCAATTCATAAAATCGGGATTGCACTGCGGGCCCTTCGGGCCCTTGCACAATCCTCAATTTCATATCATTGAAATCTCCGCCCAATCTGATATGGGTACGCCCTACTCTTATTATGACTGAAGGTCATAATTTCAACTCCCTTTGTTTGAAGCTCTTATATATTGCTCCCTGGAACTTACTTCCCTGAAGCGAAAAGGATTTGTTATAGAACTTCTGGAACGTACTTTCGTTTGACCAATAAGCTGTCTTCATTACATCCTCTACGGATGCCCCCTTCAATACCGCTTTTGATGTAGATGCAGACCTGGTAGAATGACCCTTAAAAACACTCGAATCGATACCTGCATCTCCTATGACTGTCTTGAGCCACCTAGATATTGTACTAACTGCCACTGCTTTGTGCGGTTTGACTGTGGCAATGAGTAGTTTTGTCTCTGACCCCCTGATAGCTTTAGTCATCTCTAAGTACTCCTCAATTGTTTTACACACACATAAACTCAGAACCTCATCAAAAGCATAGAAGGTCACCTCTTGATGAGGATGCCCTGGTTTCTGAACCTTAGTAGGTTGTGGCAGGGTGAACCTATGGAACTTGTTCGTCTTAACCGCAAACTGTAAATCAAGCTGATGCATTTCGGATGCCCTGGATGCTGACGTCAAGGCCAACAGCATTGATAACTTATGAGTGAGATTACTCAAATCACCCTTCACGGGCAACTTCTCCAAATAATTTAACACCTTATCCACATCCCACATGAAAGCGTACTTTGGCATTGGCGGTCTCTCGTTGTACATCCCTTTGAGCAACGAAGATACCCGAGGATGATCACCAACTTTACATCCCTCAACTGTACCATGGAACGCAGATATAGCTGATCTGTAGCCTGCTATAGTATTGTACTGAATGCCTGTTCTAAATTGTTCGGTCAAAAACTGAAGGATTGCCGCTAAAGAACTTCTAAAGGGATCAATCTTCCTCTCACTACACCAGCCACAAAACTTTCTCCAGGCCGATTCATAATGAGACCTTGTTCCCTTTCTTCTGGCTTGCAGGATAAGACTTGCAGATTCTTCAGAAATTCCCTCTGATAACAAATTTTTCCTGATACTGTCCATGCCACCAATTGTAGCGAGTTGTTTAGCACTAGAGGATGACATTCCCCTTTCTGGTTTTTCAACAACCCCTGAAACTTTGGGAGTAGAATTGGATTTGCCACTGACATCTGCAGAAGACAAGGGTACCAAGGCTGAGATTGCCAGGCTGGAGTTATTATCAACAGATCTGCTTGCTCCAACATTACCTTCCTTAATACCCTTCCTATCAGGGAGAAAGGAGGAAAAGCATAACCCTTTATGCTGGACCAGTTCTGTTGAAAGGCGTCTGTTCCCTGACTCTTGAAATCTGTCCTCCAAGAGAAGAATCTCTCCAACTGGGTTGTCACTCTTGACGCAAACAGATCGACCTCTGGTCGCCCCTTTTTCCAACATAACTTCTGGAAGACCCCTGGATTCAGCTTCCAGTCGCTCCTGTCTAGCCGCCTGGACTCTTTGTCGGCCAGTCCATTCAGTTTCCCCGGGAGGTACTCTACAGTAATTGTGATCTCCCTCTCTAACAGAAAGCTCCACAACTCCTTCGCTATCTGAGACATCTCCCAATTGGTTGTGCCCCCCATCTTTAGTATGTATGACAGTGCAGCAATGTTGTCCATCTGAAGATGGACAGCTGTTGGGTGTAAGTTTTCTGCAAAAATCAATGTCGCCATGTATGCCCCTTTCAACTCTAGAATGTTGATATGCTTCTGAGTCTCCTCCTCTGACCAAAGTCCCCCAACTGCTTGGCCCTGGCACACTGCCCCCCAACCTGTTTTGGAGGCATCCGACTGAATGGTCATTTGGGGTGGTTCCTGCAATAAGCTTCTTCCGTTCACCTTCCCTAGATTTCTGATCCACCAGTTTAGTTCCTCCTTTGCCCCCTGACTCAAAGGAACTAACTGCTCGTAAGACATTCCCTTGGAAAGACCCTGGATCACTTGACGCTGAGTCTCTCTGTACCTCAAAGGAGCTTGAAGCACAGCCATTGAAGTTGATGAGAAAATTCCCACTATCTTTGCCAGTTTCCTGAGAGAGACCATTGACTCGAAGAGAAGGGACTGGCACTGTTCTGCTATTTTCTGAACCTTTCCTGATGTGAGGGATACTTTTAATTGGACTGAATCGATTTCGAAGCCCAGGAACTCTATCTTTTGACATGGGCCCAACACAGATTTCTTGAAATTCACTACAAACCCTAGGTTTCTGAGAAGATAAATCAAAGTATCTCTCAACATCTCTAGCTCTTCCCTGGACTGAGCCATTATTAAGATGTCGTCCAGATATATTATCACTCTCCCATTCAATCTCCGAATGATTGTAATTGGCACTTTCATCAGCTTGGTGAAAACATAAGGGGCTGGAGCCAGCCCAAAACATAGGCATAAAAATTGATAAAACCTCTCTTTCCATTCGAAGCATACATAATTCTGCGATTCCTTGCGCAATGGGACTACAAAGTATGCGTCCTTGAGATCTACTTTGCACATGAAATCCCCTCTCACCAAAATATCCTTCAACATATACAGACCTTCCATTTTGAAGTGGTTCAAGGCAATGTGAGAGTTGACTTTTTTCAGATTTATCACAGGTCTCTGCCCTGAGTCTTTTTTCTCTACCAGAAAAATTGAGCTGAAGTATCTGCCCTGGCTTGATTGCACCTCCTTTATAGCCCCCTTCTCTCTCAAGGTCTCTATCTCTAAATCTACAAGACCTACCTTCTCCTTGCTCATTGGTATAGGATTTGGCACTTTCGTTTGCTGAGGCTTGGTTAAAAATGGTACCTGGTAACCTAACACTGTATCCAGGATAAACCGATCGCTGGAAATTAATTCCCAGTTCTTCAGGAAGAACCTTAACCTCCCTGCAAGTGGAAAATTCCCCCCTAGATCTGGGCTCAGCAAGGACTCCACCATTGGGTGCACCCTGGAAAAGTCCTTTAAAACTGGAAGATTTACAGAAGGCAAAGGAAAACTTTCTCTTACCCCTGAAGTTGTTGTTGTTGTTGAAATTGCCCCTTGATGGAAATCTGGGCCAGAAGGAAGATGGTCGTTGTTGAAAGCCTGAACTCTGCCCTCTACCACCACGGCTGGAAAAGCTGGGGCGAGGGCCCTTCTGAAAGGGCTTCTGCTTTGCTGGAGTATTTGGGGACATCAAGCCCTTTAACACCTCCTTTGTCTTCTTCTTTGTCTTTGCCGAGCGACACAGCTCCTCCTCAAATTTGTTTCCAAAGAGGCTATTGGAATCGTTATCAGAGATGGTCTTCTCCCAATCAGATAACATGGACTTGGCAGTTTTGTTATCTGTGATTAAAGTATCTAATATCATAAAACGTCTGTAGTAGGAAGTCCTCTGGATGGCCTGACCAACCAGGGTTACAACAGTGTCAAGGGTTTTAACCACGTCCTCGAGACGTTGAAGTTCCTCTTGCGTTGCCTCCTTTTCTTCACCAGTCAAATCCTGGTCTTCCCTTTTCTTTGTTTCTCTCTCCTCATTTACTGCTACCCAAAGGTGGGACACCGGTCCAAGTATTGATCGTATCGAATGTTGAACATTGACTAGAAAGGAGTCTAGTCTCGTTATCCGTGGCTTAAATACTGACTCATTGACCAAGTCCTTGATATACAAGTCCATTTCAGGAGGTTTTGGTGCATTCTTTGGAATCGGTACAAGGTCAAGGATCTTCTCCTTAATGACCTTATCACTAAAGTGTTTCGTGGAGTACTTCTTCAAATGAGCCAAAAGCTCTTCTGGCAGCTCCAAATTTTCCTCATCGTCCTCATCTAATTCGCACCTAGAGACTTTCTCCTGGGGCGCTTCCTCCTCAGTTGCCACGTTCGATGGCCGTTTGGCACCCGCTCTAAATGAAAAACGGGAAAATACCTTACTAAACATTGTACCAGTCTATCTCCTCATTTCATGAAAACAAGAACTTAGTGACCTAATCACTATTCTGTTCCAGCACTCTAGCCTCTGCCTAACAGGGCAATGAGTATAGCTTCTGGCTTTAACCTCCGCCTAGCAGGGTATAGCTCTTGCACCTCGATACTGTAACCTTCTCCTGCCTGGCCAGAGAGATGACTATTATGAGAAAATACTTGTATTTCACATGAAAATATCGAGTGCATTTACGTAACTGTATGTCGAGGAAGTAATGATTGCAAAATAAGTCATAAAACACTAAAAAACCACAAGATATTTGTGGATTTTTTCTATAAACAAATTACTTACTGATTCAATACGTCTGACATACTTCGCGAGTAGAACTAAAAAGGGAGTTGAAATTATGACCTTCAGTCATAATAAGAGTAGGGCGTACCCATATCAGATTGGGCGGAGATTTCAATGATATGAAATTTATTTGATCTGCAAATTTTGCCATTATTAGTCAGTACATAACACATGATCAAAGCAAAAGTAAAGCGTAGACCCTAGAGAAAAAAGTTACACTTTGAGGAAGGGGATGGGATATAGCCTCAAAAAAATTTAAAATCTCTCCTATTCAGACAAAATGTAAGGAAACTAATGAGTTTATAAAGGTAAGCGAGTCAAACATTTACTTTCGATTTCAAAAACGAGATTTCACTTGTATATCTACACTGTTAAAATCGCCCTCAGGCGATCGATAATAATAATAATAACGATATATTTCACAGTATCTCCAAAGTTTTACAATTGGCTCTTCACCTGGAAATTGAGTATGATAAATATATATGTAGCGTATAAAAATATGATGTTCATTAAAAATACTGAGACCGGTTGTAACTAGAGACTAGAAGGCTAAAAGTTGGTAAAGCCAAGTACGTAAATTACTAAAAATTTAGCCTATCAGTTTCATGAATTTCAATCTCATTCTTGTTATTATAGTCAATTTTCTTTAGATTCGTTGCTTTTGAGATTCTTTTCACACTTTTGCTTTCTCGCCGTTAGCCCTCTAGTGCGCCTGGCGTGATGACAAGGTAATGCCACCATCCTTTCGATGTGGATTTGTGATACTTCTCAGATTTGTTTGCCCCTTTTTATTCGTTCAATCGAATGATATTTATATTTATTTTTATGTATATCACTTGGTCCAAAAATATTGAATTTCCACTGTAAAATAAGTTTTTTGGAAGCCACTGTAGTGGAGTGGCTGTTGTGACGTCACCCAGCCAAAAGAGTGTAGATTGCCCATTTGTTTTGATCACATGACAATAGTTCAACCTTTTTGCTTGCGTTTCCTGACCAGGTTCTTTATCAATTGACATTGGTCACTCCGACGCTCTTAGAAGTACAAGTATGGTGTGGCTGAGAGTCGCATCTACGGGTCGGGCTTTTCCTGAAATAGTATCGCACATCTCATATTCAAAAGATCAGACGTCCAGAAAGGTCTAAATATTTTTAAAAACTCCAAGGGAGGCAAGAAATAATGTCGAATAATAACAATATTTTTCATTCAACAGACGGTTCCAAGCTAGCCTGCGGAAGCAGTAATGGTTATTTACTGATCTACCATTTTGATGACTCAGCAAAAATATTGGAATTGCTATTGAAAACAAAAGTAAGTATTCCTTGTTGATTTGTTTGTTGATTGTTAGCTGCACTTCTGTCTGTCAAACCCAGGATCCCGTGAGACTTTTTTATAGACTGGATAGCGCGCGAGTATTTCTATTTTGCACGGTGACCCCCTACCTTTGACACAAATTTTTTACCACTGCCAGTGGAATATATTGACCATCTTGGACATTGAGTAAAAATTTCAGTCTGCTCACGTGCGTAGTTAACGTTGTTCGTTTCTTACCTAAAACGCTCTTTCTACATAACCTCTAGTTTGATGCTGGTGAAAAATTTGGCTGCAGGCTTGTATCATCAACACCAACTTGTCGAAATTTCAAGCCAATATCATTTTGTTATCTCTAGATATAGTAACTTACTCTTAGGCTCCAAATAAACAGGGGGGTTGGAAAATTTTCGAGATTTAATAAACGGGGGGCTAATTGCCGGGGTTTGGAAAATAGGGGGCTTTCTCTTTGACAGCTGAAAATATTCTTAAAAATTAATAAAGCTCGTGTACAATACAGAAATATTTTACTCGTTCCGAATTTTTTAATATTTTCTATTGACGACTGTGTGATAACTTTTACATATCAGAAGGGTGCGTGCAGCCCACTGCCATGCGAAGTTGCCTCAAAGATTTGAGCAAAAATATTTTAAGTGAAAAAAAGTTAGATATAGGGGTCTAGCCTGGGAATCCAAGAGTTAAACTTTTTCGAAAATCTAGTTTATGATAGTTTTGCTGCTTGGCACAGGTAACTCGCCTGCAGGAAGACTTTTCCCTGCAATGCAAGTTCACTCTGATTGGCCAGATTTTGTGCGTATTACTTAGCAGTACTTTTGCGCGCTTTTTGATAATTTTGATGCGCGCGCATAATTTATGGAAAAAGCTGACTCTGCAGAAAAAGGAAAACAAATGAAAATGAAAACATAGATTCATTTTGAAACAAAATGGCAGTTGGTTGGAAGTCTAAATACATGTGGCTGATATTTTGATGTGGTTTGTGGTTTGTGGTTTTGAAAGTCTTCAGAGCTTGTGAAAGAGTTTTTATGGCAAGTTGATTATGTGTGTTTGCCTGGGTTTCCAAAGTTCAGAAAGTTTGTCAACAAGGGTTCACACACAGACTGCTTGTAACATTCTGTGTCAGACTAATCTACCTGCACCAAGCTCTGTAAATCTTAGAACTTTGTGAGGTGAGGTATTTTTTGTTTTCTCTAAGATTATGAGCTTGGATTCCCAGGCTAATAAGGTTCCTACTTTCTGTATTTTCAAAGAGTGATGACGTCATCAATGATGCCAAAAATTCATATTTGATACAAGTTTCTTTTGCGAAATTAATGCTTTGCTTGGATCTTTTTCTTTCTGCTAGATAATGTACCGATATGTGCCAACTACTAATTTTTCTGGTAAAGACTTGAGAAGACAATTTTTTGTCATCAATGTTGAGCAGTTTTGAACGAGGTTCAGTCTGTATATATGTCTCTTTACCTTTGCAACTTCTTCAAAAGAGACAGCAGCCACCAAATCTCCAAAATAAATCAAGTTTTAGTCTATATCTTATGTCTGTTAAGTTGCCACCAAATCTTCAAGATGAATCATCCAGAAATATAAAGTTGCAAGTATCTGTGACCAAATCATCTCCAACTATGATTATCTGACCTTTGAAATGAAAATTGCCCAAATTAAACACAGTATATGATAGTCTGAATCGCAGACCTCTACAAAACCCCTGGTAGTAGGAGCACGAATCCGTTAGTGGATGTCAGAAGCCTAAGTATATGGTAAAATTTCGTGTTCCACGACAAAAAATTTGAATTTACTTCACAAACATTTTCTTTATACGTATTTCAGATTTTTGGTGATGAAGTACATGGAATTGATTGGACATACACATGTCACGTGGTCCGGTTGGAATCAGCTAGTTTACAAATGGTTTTATGTAAGTTTACGAATAACCTTGTTTGTACAAAATGGCATTTTAACGTTAATCTAACGCCCGTCCATAACATTAAAATGTACGTTAAATTACAGGTTTTGCCACCTGGGGAATTATGCGGCAATAAAAAGAATTTCATTATTAATCATTTAGGTTAATGGCTCAGTAGAGACTTTAAAGCGAGGTTAACAATATTTGAATTGTAGATGTTCGAACGAATCATAAAAAAAAGTGCGTTATCTTTATTGAATTACCTAATACGAAAAAAAAAATCTGTTGATAAATTAATCATTCTCTGTTCACACATGAGAATCATGAAAATATTTTAATCTCATTCAAATTAACACATGATCTGCATCGTAGTTTACATTAACAAATTCCAGAATCAGTTTACTTGGAAAAATTCTGCGTCAAGTTTGAATTATAAATTTCAATCCATCTTGAAAATGACCTAATGATTTTACCATTCACTTCATCTCAACTCGGAATCCCTCCCCTCTAAGCTCTAATTTTTGGACCTACCCCGGTGGGGTGGAGGTCCTATAAATTAACCTGTGTTCGTCTGTTCGTCTGTTACCAACTTTTCTCAGGATTGAATCATAGGAATCTTTTGATTTTTAGTACAAAGGTGCAAAATGGTGGTGGCCAAAATGTGACGGAGCCTGATTTTCGAAAACAAAATTTTTCGGGCAAATTTGGGCCAAAAACGGCTAAAAAACAGGTTGTTTGGACTTTGTGAAAAATTGGATCATTAGTTTTTTCTGATTTTTTGCATGAAAGTAGGGTACCATCATAGGTTAGGTAAAAGATGGCTCAAGCAGATTTTTGCAAAAAAATTTTGTTGGCTCAAAAAAGGCATGTTTATCTATAAGAATCACTATTAATAAGCTTACATCAATGTTCTTAGTCAAATTACTCAATTTTTTTATGAGATATATTTTTTTTCTCATGAGGGCTTACTTTTGAAGAATGTGTGTGTTTAGACAGGAAATTTTGGCTGTTTGGCGTGTTTTTATAAGAAAACTAGCCAAATTGACAATTAAAAAGAAACACCAATTACTCTAAATTTGAGTTTAAGATTCACTAAAAAGAAAAGGTGTGGTGGTGAAAGAAAATCCGCCACATTAAGTGGGGTGATCCACCACACCTAGCAAATAACAACATGCAACAAGAGTGAACACTGGGCAGTTCGCATCAAGAGACTGGTACTTCTCGCAGATCCATCTGGATCTCCCGTATTGGTGGATGTTGAACATTTGCTCAACTGGCTGTTTTGTCTCACCAGCAGAATGGACAGTATTTTGAAGGTGAACCACAAAAACGTATAAACTTTCTTTGATTATGAAACAAATAACTTTTCTATCACAAAACGTACGTGGAGTGAAAACAGATGCCCGTATTGTTGAGCTATGTCACGTTATGAAAAAGAGAAATGCAATAGCAGCATGCTTACAGGAGACTTGGCGTAAAGGTCAGGAGGTGTTAGATTTCGAACAATATCGCCTCATATCGTCCGGTCTAAATGAGGCAACCTGCCGTAGAGGGTCCCAAGGAGTCGCAATCTGTTTGAATCCTGATGGTGTTGACGCTTGGAATGCAGCTGGTCTCGAAACTCACTCTGATCTCGGACCTAGAGTATTAGGTGCTGTTTTTTAATTGGTAACCATCAACGTCAATTTTTAAAATCAAGATAATGCAGCAATTTCCGAGCTAAAGTCGTTCCTTAACACCTAATTTGTTTGATGTCTACAAAGATTGCTTAAAATTTTTGTTTTTCAGTATTCTTATCAACGATTTGAACGAGGAGATCATTGAAAATCTGTCTGTTGGACGCACAAACATTTTATGCAATAATGCCCCCCTCGCATGGTTAAAAAGTCGTTTCAATTGCAGAAACTATGCAAACTTCATATGAGGTTTTGATAAAATAGCAAAATAAGCTTATTAGATCTCAATAGCTACTTTGACAACTTCATAAACTTTATTTATGATAGCATTTTTTCTTTTTTAGAAAAACAATGTATAGACTATTGACGATAGCCTGTAAACTATCGACTTTTAGGGAGTCTTATCGTAAACCGATAAAATTATGAAGCTCTTGCTTCCGAGATGGAAGTACTAGCTCTATCCATTTTAGCTGTGCGTCCGACAGATAAGTTCAATATAATTAAAACAAGAGGAAAATTAAATTTAACCAATATTTGGATCCCCGAATTTGTTTAAAAGGCTTTAGGTACTTTCTATTATTAATTTTAAACTATTATAACTCTTCAGGAAAATGACTTTTTTTTTTTTGCGAATCTGAAAAAAGATATTTGTGCGTCCGACAGATAAGTTAATTAACAACAAATACACTCAAAACTTAACTTAACAACGATTCTTCTGACCTCGAGAAGGTTCCACTGACAATTGTCAGTGAAACAAACGATCACTCACGCATTGCATCATTGCGTTTCAAAGGTCATCGATTGTGTCGAGGAACGGCTGCCACTTCGATACACTTTGAAGAAGGTGTATTTGTGGAGTGATGGGTGTTCGTCGCGATTTCGCTCGCGGTTCACATTCGCACTGCTACCTAAACTGCATCCTGATAAGCTGATAGAGTGGCACTACAACGAGGCCTCTCATGGCAAAGGCCCTATGGATGGAGTTGGTGGAACGATAAAAAATAAAGTCTTTCGAGAGGTCAAATCGTTAGGAATTGTTGTCAACTCGCCACGAGACTTCGCCGATCATGCAAATCGCCTCTGTGAGTCGGTGACTACAGTGTACCTGCCAAAAAGTGATTTTTTGAAGAGCCCCAGGAAATCGAAGAAGCACCATACATAAAGGGGACTCTAACGATCCACAAAGTAAATCCTCAAGGGATCGCATTCTTGGAATTTTATCGTCTATCGTCCGACGAACAACCATTTTTTACCCAATACTACAGGAAGGCCAACGATCCCGTAGTCTGTGGTCATAAAACATCTGCTGATGGTCCAAACATCTGTGCCCAATGTTCAAAGAAGTACAGTGATGGTGAAGAATGGATGGAGTGTCCCTCCTGCAAACAGTGGTACTGTACTGATGAGTGTTTTTCAGTTTAAAGGTCCGGGCTTTTTTCTGTCGGACGCACATTTTTATTTCGATGTAGATAGTACTTTTGAGCATTTGCGAAAGAAATTCCGAAAATAAAGTATTATAATACACAACTATCCACTATCAATCGTTTTTTTTGACTCTAGCAATGAAAATTTCTTGGAGTTTGGCTCCATCAACTTTTCTAAAAATTCTGTCGGACGCACAACTTTCTTAATCTTCAATTTACAATGTAATGGGAAGAGATCTTTAAACAAATTTTATGGACTGATAATTGTAGCCGTTTAAAGGTTTGAAAGGCCAAAAGTTTTCATTAAAATACAAAGTTTGCCTGACAAGCATCATTTTTGTGCGCCCGACATGTGCATCCGACAAAAAAAATTGTTCTGTTGTATGGAGGAATAAAAACTCTGCCTTAACTTTAGGTAATTCAATTTTCCTTTTGGAGAAATGACGAGTCATAATTCTAATTCAGATCAAAAGTTCAAGTTTGTAGGCCTAGTACTTTCGATAGAATTAGGATTTGCCCTCAAAAATTTTGAAGTCCATTTTCTATCGCGTGCGTCCGACAGACTTGAATTTGACTTCACTGAAAAAAGCTGTAAAGAGCTTGATTCTTGGAAAGTTCGCTATTAAAAAGAACCCATTAGTCCTTATTTATAATAATAAGCTTTGAACCTAACTCATAACTAATTTTTATTCAACTCTGTCAGAAGTATCGATTGTGCATCCGACAGAATTTTCAATTAAAAAACAGCGCCATTAGCTATTCGTTTATTATTGAGAGATAAGCACAACAGAGATGTTGGTGTCTTTTTGGTATCGGCATACGCCCCGGTAGGAAATGCCCCAGAACATACCTGGAACGAATTTTTGATTTACCTAACAACGTGTTTGAACAGAAAACGTAATGATGATATTTTAGTGATTGGTTGTGATTGCAACTCTAGTATGGGCGTGAATCGATCGAAGGAGTCAGGCCCGCTCGGTAATTTTGGTATATCTCACGTTAATGATTCTGGAAAACGAATGTTATCGTATCTTGCAATTCAAGAGTTGAAAGTTGTTACGACGTGTTTCAAAAAGAAGAAATACGGCACATGGATGCATCCTCGTAGTAAAAATCTCCACCAAATCGATCACATTTTTGTCAACAGAGAAATGTTCGTCCGATGTATCGATGCTGGAATCACCTCGCCTCTGTTAGATAGTGATCATAATGCTACTTTTGTTACCCTCCGCTTAATGAAACGTCTTAAAAAGAAAAACGATAACCGTCAGCGACTGCTTGCTCTCGACCACTCCCATCTACTTGATCCAGATGTCAAACGTAATTTCTTTGATAAAATTAAAAACTACTTTGACACTAATGCAGCCTGCAAATACTCTGAACTATCAAAATCCATGTCTAAAGCAGCAACCGATGTTCTCCCAAGACGTGCTAAAGCTCAACCAGACTGGTTCAAATTTGACGAAAAGAACTTGAATGCTCTCATAGATGCCAGAAATGAGGCTATGAGACGTGTTTTCAATAAAAGAACTCGTTTTTCAGAAGAGAGATTACGGTTACTACGAACTAAAGTAAAGGTGGCTGTAAGGAGTGCCAAAAATAAGTGGCTCCATTACATCTCTCACGCGACTAATGTAACTGTCGGTACTAAGACTGCTTGGGACAATGTGAAACTGCTAAAAAAAGGACTGTCAAAAGTTAAACCGGTGACTCAAAAGCAATTGAAAAAACCAGACGGTACTTTATGCAAAACCCCGGATGAAAACGCTACCGTTTTCAAAGATCATTTCCAAAAACTTTATGAAAATCAAGTCAATTTTGATGAAACTGTCTTAGATCTCCTGTCCCAAAGACCGGTCTTCGAAAACTGTGATGAAATTCCCTCGGATGAAGAAATAAGGACTGCCATTTCAAAGTTGAAAAATAAAGCTCCAGGAGAGTCTGGAGTGATGACCCAATCGTGGAAAATAATTATCGACAGCCAAGAAATTTTCCAGATATTGAAATCAATCATAACTGATTTCTGGGTAACCGAAACAGTACCTAAAGAATGGAACATTGGCAGGCTTAATGTGTTACCGAAAAAAGGAGATCTTTCCTTGCCAAAAATTACAGAGGAATCGTGCTCCTTGAAAATGCATATAAAATTATTGCAATTATTCTACATCGTAGACTTCTACCGATTGAGGAAAGTTTAGATCATGAGAGTCAATCAGGTTTCCGCCCTGGTAGAGGCTGTATGGATGCTGTGTTTACCGTTAAAACTGCCATAAAGAAAAGACGAGAACATGGACTGGAGACCTGGATTTTATTCCTAGATCTAGTTAAAGCTTTCGACCGTGTTCCGAGAATCGCTTTGTGGAAGGTACTTGAGAAATATGGAGTACCTTTGAAATTGATAAATCTCTTAATAGTTTTACACGCTGACTTCACTGTGAAATTCGTTATAGGCGATGTAGTCCGTACCATTAACAGCATCGTCGGTGTGAAACAAGGTGATATTTTGGGACCGCTATTGTTTACCTTTTACATTACCGCAATGATTGAAACCTGGAAGTTATCCTGTGGTATACCGTTTTGCATATTTCGGAGTAAGAGTGATTTTGTAATGACCGGTCGTAGAACAACCACGAAAGGAGAAGATTTCGAGCTTCCAGACTCGGAATATGCAGACGATACGGCTTTGTTATTTGAGAGTCGAGATCATATCCAACAGGGAGCTACTTCAATAATCGTCCACTTTGATCGTTTCGGAATGGAAATTCATACCGGTGCAATAAATCCCAAGTCAGACTCCAAAACGGAGATATTGTTCTGTGCAAAACCGATATTCATGTATGACAACCCTGAAACCCTTGATAATGTCGACTTATCTGATGTAATTATTGATGAAAAGCGTTATTTGCCCATTGTTGACGAGTTTTGTTACCTTGGTAGTATAGTTACCAACGATTGTACCGATGAAAAGGATGTGGATACCCGTATTGCCAAAGCAAGTGGTGCTTTTGGAATGTTGAGAAAATGTTTGTTTGCATCATCTGATATTACCAATAAGGCCAAAGGATCAATATTTCGTTCGTTAATCTTACCAATTCTTCTTTATGGTAGTGAATGTTGGTGCATGACGGAATCTTTATTGAGAAAGATTCGTAGCTTTTACCATGGTTGTATACGTAGTATGTGCCGAGTAAATCGAAAGCACACATTTCTACATAGAATCTCAACTGATGAGCTTCTTGAACGTGTTGGGCTCGAATCTATCGAAACGTATATTTATAGACAGCAATTGAGGTGGATTGGTCACGTGAGTAGGATGGACTGGGATCGTCTTCCTCGGAAAATGCTTTCCTCATGGGTAGTATCGAAACGACCCAGGGGATGCCCTAAGATGACGTATGGTCGTTCAATTCGAAAATGTATGTCTAAATGTGGTATAAATGTTGATAATTGGTTTGTTATGGCTGGAAATCGTTTGGAATGGAATGCAATGATTAGAAATTTGTCTATATAATTTTTTTTTTTTTTTTTTTTTTTTTTTTTTTTTTTTTTTTTCTTCTAGTTAGATTACCCTTTTTTTTTTCTACTTTAGTATGTTTCATTTTTCATCTTAGTTATATACTTTTTGTGGTCACTTTAGCTTTAGGAGGTGCTGTGATCCTCACCTTTTGGTGAGGCCTATCCCCTTGCATGGGAAGGCATCTGTCTGTCTGTCTGTCTGTCACTAGCCAAATTCGATATTTTTTTATAAGCACATTATCAATTACTTAGGTATTAGCTTTTCTCGAGACTGGCTCTTTCATTCTTTATGATTTTTTGCACAAAGATGCATAACTATAAACCCTCGAATGTGACGAAGCTCGCTTTTTGGAAAAAAATTTTCGGGGTAAATTTCAGCTAAAAAACGGGCAAAAAAAGGGTTTTTTGGACTTTGTGAAATATTGGATCATTGTTTTTTTTCTGATTTTTTGCATGAAAGTAGTTAAAAGATGGCTCAAGCAGGTTTTTGTAAAAAAAAACAATTTCAGCTTTAAAAAACGCATCTTTATATATAAGAATCACTATTAATAAGCATACATCAGTTCTTAGCCAAATTACTCAATTTTTTGATGAGATATATGTTTTTTTTGCTCACAAAGTCTTGAATATGAAAGAATATTTCAAGAGCATGAAATTTTGGTTTCTAAACGTTTTTTTATAAGAAACAAACGACTAATTTTAATAGATCGTCACTATATGATATGTGTTCTGAATGATTGTTTAATGGTCACGCCTTACGTAGATATCAATTATATATGTGTTAAATGCATAACCAGGTAGGTCCATAAAAGTATCACTTATTTTTATCTAAGTTTTATCAATCATATCACTACCCCCGTTTTTGGACCTACCTCGGAGGTCCTATAAATTAACCGATGTCCGTCCGTCCGTCCGTTCGTTCGTCTGTCCGTCTGTTACCAGCTTTTCTCAGGATTGGCTCATTAGTTTTTTCTGATTTTTAGCATAATGATGCAAAATGGCAATGCCCAAAATGTGACGGAGCCCGATTTTCGAATAAAAATTTTTTCCGGCCGAAAATGCCGGAAATATGCCGGAAAAACTGGTTTTTTGGCATTTTCTCGAGATTTTATCATTAGTTTTTTCTGATTTTTTGCTCAATGATGCGTATTAACAATGCTCAAAACATGGCCGAGTCCGTTTTTTGAGAAAAAATTTTTTTCGGCCGAAAATGCCGAAAATATGCCGGAAATCGCCGTTTTTCTGGATTTTCATTGGACTTTTTCCTTTTAATTGGTTGTTTTTTCATTCAACAACATTATTAATAGCAATGCCCACCATCAAGCATGTTTCAATTTTCAATAAAATTGGTTTTTGAAGCCGGAACTATTTAAAAATCGCCGGAACAACCTATTTTCGCCGGAAAGACAGTATTTCTTGAATTTCTCGAGCTGTACTTTATATTTTTTTATGAAATTTTGCACACTGATGCAAAATGACAATACCTAAAATGTGACGGAACCTGATTTTTGAAAAACATTTTTTTCCGGCCGAAAATGTCGGAAATATTCCGGAAAAACCGGTTTTTTGGTATTTTCTGGAAATTGTATCATTATTTTTTTCTGATATTTTGCAAGTAGATGTGTATTAGTGCTGTCGAAAATGCGCCGAAAACCGTTTGTGGAGAAATTTTTTTTTTCAGTCTGTAGAACCGGAAATGTTCCGGAAATCGCCGTTTTTATGGATTTTTGTGACATTTTTCTAACTTATTCAATTGTATATTTACAGAAAAAGGTTCTTAATAGTAATGCTCAAATTATAGCATGGTCTGATTTCCAAAAAAAAAAATTTTTGCATGCGGATCTCGTTAAAATTCGCCGGAATAGCCGAAAACCGGCATAAAACAGGTTCTCGTCACTTTCTCAGGCTAACTACTTGACGGATTTCACGATTTTTTGCACAATTAAGTTTCAGCGTTAACAGTTTGTCAGAGCCAGATTTCCAGACTATGCGTTTTTTAGCCTAGCTTATCAAAAGGTTCATGAATAGATTTTTGATTGCTTCTCCATCCAAAAAATTACTACAGACAGAACCATTTTCGCGCGCTTTTTACTTAGTAGATGTATTTTTTCTTTTAGGTTGGTAATATTACATAATTGAATGAATGAATAGGTTTCCCGCGTTTTTAGCTTTACAATGCAAAGTCATCAATAATTCATTGTGTTCGTATTTTTTTCTTAGTGTTCTTAACCGCAGTGTTAATTTCTCTCTCTCTTCTCTCTTTCTTTATCTTTCACGCACTCTCTGTCTCTATAAAAAGATGCATGGAAAATAAATTCTGCGATGAAGGGTTTGAAGAAAAAATAAATACACCAGTAAAATATTTTGTCTAGCGCAAACGTAATGGGATAATATGCACTCTTATAAAAAAGCATTTGTGTGTTGAAAGGTGGGTGGATAGCTGAATGTTCGAGTAATAATATTCGTTTCAATGTTTCTATTTTTATACAAAACCTATAAATTAACCGATGTCCGAAAATGTACTTTGGAAGTATTTTGTGAAATTCTTACTCTGGAGCTGCACTTAAACATATTTTTAATGATACTTCTCTTTATCTTTAGAATAATAAGCAATAGAAATACAAAATAAAATAAAAGAAGAAGTCAATTTGATAAAATCCATCAAATACATTTTATCAAGCAATCACTTTGAAAACCCCTGATAGCTGAACTCAAGTTGCAGACACACTGAAGATTCAGTTGAAAGAAGTATTGGAAGTAGCAGCTAAGAAGAACGAAGAAATAGTAAAAGAAGAACTTATTTTATTAGGAAAATTTTGTAAAATACTTATCGAAAAAAAAGTAATAAAAGAGGCATAAAAAAAGAAGGCCGAGAAAAAGAAAATAAAAAATATAAGAAAATATAAAAACAAAAAAAAAAACAAAAAAAATAAACAAAAAAAAAAACAAAAAAAATGCCCACCAAAAGAGCTGATATCAGCCAAAGTCCCCTGAGGCACGACTATAAACGCCACTACGAAAGTCCACTGAGGCACGACTATAAACGCCACTCGAACTTACAATACTTGCAATGCCAATATACAAATAACGAACCCCTTGCTTACGATACAAGTTTTTTGCTAATCACTCGGCTTATTGTAGATGGAGATGTAGAATTAAATCCAGGGCCAATTACCAATGCAATAAAATCTCCAAGAGGAAGACCAAAAAAGAAAACGTGTTTTCGAGGAACCCCAAATAACATAGATAATGATACTGTAAATTTCATCAGAGAAAACAAACCATTAGGATTGAAAAATCTAGGACAAAATGTATGTTTCTTCAATTCAGTTATTCAATCATTATACACTATTGATACCTTCCGTGAATTTGTTAAAACTCTTGATACCAATGACTCCAGTATTTTAGCAGTCAAAGACTTATTTTCTACAATTGAAAGCTCTGAATCACCCATAGAAACGTACGAATTCATAAAGTCTATAGAACTTCCAGGCTACGATTATACACAACGAGAACAATTTGATGCTCAAGAGTGTGTAAATTCTATTTTGAACCATGTGTATCAAGTTCATTTTAATGAAATTCCTGAAGAAAGTTCATTTCGAGTGTCATTTTTGGAATCAGTTTTATGTCAAAGATGCAATAATCCTTCTGAACGGACAGAATACTATAATATGTGTCGGATTCAATTTCCTAGTCCTTTTAGTCCTGATAATTCGATGAAAAATTTGATTGAGAAATTAACTAATGATCCTTACGGCGAACTTATTGAAGACTACGTATGCTCAAATTGCCCAATAAGAACAAATGCCACAAAAAGTAGAACCCTATTTAATGTTTCTGATGCCTTGATCATTCAACTTGTAATTTTTTGCTATGATCAAACCACCGGACGCTTGAAGAAATTAGTTCCAAATTTAAATATTGAAACAGAAATAGAAAACGTTCTTCTCGGGACACTTGAATTACAAGCAATTGTTTATCATCACGGTGATACACCTGATAGTGGTCATTATACATCTGTTGTAAAATATAATGAACAATGGTATTCAGTAAATGATGATCATGTTACCGTTATTAAAGGTGATGAGTTTAACTGCAAAATTAGTGATAAAATAGTTCCATACATATTGATTTACAAGAAATGCAATCGAGAAATCGATTCTTTGCCTCTGAACTCCGATTATAAAATTCGTGACCAAACCTCTAGTGAAGATAGCATTTTCATTGAAAGTTCAGAAATTCCCAATACTTTCAAAATTGAATCAAAGTTAGTTGAAACCGACAAAGATAAACCTAAAGAAATAAATACAAATGGCAATTCGAATACCATTGATTTTTCTATTGATCAATCATCAAATATTCAACCAGAAAAAATGATGAAAAATGCCCTCCTCAAAGAATTAGAAAATCAAGAACGTAAAGTCACGGCATCGAAAAACAAGCTAGAGTCCGATATTATTAGGTCTACTCCTTTCAAAAGGAAGCGAAATTTCACAACTGTGTCAAAAAAGACTGCAATGAAAAAAGCCAGGTATAATCTCGATGATGTCAAAAAAGAGCTTTTTAAAGACACTGATAGAAAACGAAAGAAAGATATGAGGGATAACCAAGACGAATTTGAGAAAGAAAATGTTCGTAAATCTGATAAACTAAAAAAGGAAAGTTGGAGGAAAAATCTAGACGAATCAGACAAAGTAAAAGTTCGAAGATCTGACCAATTAAAAAAGGAAAATTTAAGAAAAAATCTAGATGAATCAGACAAAGCAAAAGAACGAAAATCTGCTTCAAAAAGAATGGAAATTTTAAGAAAAAATCTAGACGAATCAGACAAAGTAAAAGTTCGAAGATCTGACCAATTAAAAAAGGAAATTTTAAGAAAAAATCTAGACGAATCAGACAAAGCAAAAGAACGAAAATCTGCTTCAAAAAGAATGGAAATTTTAAGAAAAAATCTAGACGAATCGGACAAAGCAAAAGTTCGAAGATCTGACCAATTAAAAAAGAAAAATTTAAGAAAAAATTTAGACGAATCAGACAAAGCAAAAGTTCGAAGATCTGACCAATTAAAAAAGAAAAATTTAAGAAAAAATTTAGACGAATCAGACAAAGCAAAAGTTCGAAGATCTGACCAATTAAGAAAGGAAAATTTAAGAAAAAATTTAGACGAATCAGACAAAGCAAAAGTTCGCGGAAAAGATAAAATGAGGAAAGAAACTCACCGGCTTCTAAATAAATCAGAAAGGAAAAAAGAGTTTGATAAATTACAAGGTAAAAGTATGGTTGACCCATCGATCACCCTAACTAAAGCATTTGAAATCGTTGAGCAAGATTTTGAGTGTGCTATAAAAGAAGGCCCAACAAATAAATGTCATATTTGCATAAAATGGGAGTATAAAGGAAACGGTAAAAGATTTCTCCACAAAGAATATGAAAATTTGACCATGTTTGAATTGTGTGATGTGTGTAATACTGATTGCGATTCTGAAGAAATTTACTGGATTTGCAACTCATGTGATAAAGCCATAAAAAAAGAGCAACTCCCTGTACAAGCACAAGCCAATAATCTCCATTTATCACCAAAACTTCCAGAGCTAGAGGAATTATGCCCAATAGAAATGATGCTAGTTTCCCAAATAATTCCGTTTATGTTCATTGTACCAAAGCATAAAGGAGGACAGCAAGGTTTAAAAGGACAGTGTGTAATGGTACCAGCAAATCTTGACAAAATTCAGAAGGTTTTACCAAGAGTTTGCAATGACGAATTTTTGATTTCACTTGCTCTAAAACGACGTCTTTCTGATAAAAGTTCAGTCAACAAACAAAACATACGACCAGCTTTTGTAACAAAAGCATTGCAAAAATTAGTTGAAGTCAATAAATTTTATGAAAATGTTGCACCAAATTCTAGATGGGAGGATGAAAGTTTACGATCAGACCCAGAATTATGGTCACTTTTAACTGATAAGAATGCTCAACCTCAGGAAGATGAAAGCGATAGTGATGATAACATTGAAGGAAATGATCACAATCTTGAAAGACAAATGAAAAATAATAACTCCTCTCAACCAACTTTGTTATATGATATTGATGGTGCAACGATTTCTTCAGATAACGCTATCGATATTGCTCACCAACAATCTACTACTGACATAACATCTGATCAAGTCGTCAATATTGCTCCCTGTGAAAATGAAATACCAGTATCATTTTATTCAGAACCTGATTGGGAAGCTCTTGCATATCCAGCCCACTATCCTGATGCAAAAAATCATTTTAATTCTCCGAGAGATAAGAACATAACCCCATCAAAATATATTCATACTCGATTGAAATCCTCAGATGATCGATTCGCTTCAGATCCACAATATATTTTTAGTTCGTTGCATTGGATTGAAAGCTCTAATGTTGCTAGTGCAATTAGTTTCTCACAACAAAAGCATTTTCAAAGTGATATATCAGCAGGTAGATTAATGAATCCTCATAACGTTAGGCAAATGATTTCGGATGATCAAATTTTTCAAAATTCTTTCAAAAATATAAGAGGAACTCCACAGTGGTGTCATAATATGATGCTAGATGTTTTAGCAAAATGTCGAGTTTACGGACCAAGCACATATTTTCTTACGTGGACTGCAGCATTATTCAAATGGACTAATATTATCAAAGTAGTTGCTACACAATACGGAGAAAATCTAAGTGATGAAGATGTAAATAGGATGGACTGGAGTCAAAAAGTTCAATATTTTAAAAGAAACCCCGTGACAGTTGCCAGACAAATTGACCATGTTTTTAATAAGGTTTTCCCAAAAATGCTCATGAATGGTATGCATCCAATAGGACAAATTTTAAATTATGATGATCGCAGAGAATTCCAACACCGATCAGGTCTAGAACATGTACATGCTCAAATTCATATTAAAGATGCCCCTGTAATTGACGAAAATGACATTAGAAAAGACAATCAAGTTATTGATTTTATCGACAGATACATTACATGCTCATTACCAGACAAAGAGGAATATCCAAAACTTTACAAATTGGTGAATACTGTACAAAAACATCATCATACAACAACCTGTAGAAAGAAAAGTGGATCAAGATGTAGATTTAAAGCTCCATGGCCACCATGTGAAGAAACCCAAATCATTCGAGGAAAACAAATCGACAAAAACGATTATAGAGCAAGTAAAAAAATCTTAGATAAAGTTCTTGATGAAATAAATAATTGCAATAGTGACCTGCAAGATGTTACCCTTGATGATTTGTTGCGATCATGTGATCTTTCAAGAGAGGAATATTTCACTGCTTTAAACATGGTTCAAAAGAAACTAACAGTGCTCTATAAAAGAAGTCCAAATGAAACTAATATCGGTCCATACAATACTGTCATGATTAGTATCTTACAATCCAACATGAATATTCAGTATGTAACAAACATGTATGCAGTGTTAGCTTATATTACTTCTTACATGTGCAAGCCAGAAAGAAATATGAGTGAACTCATGAAAAAGGCACACAAAGAAGCATCCGGAAAAGATGTAAAAGATAAATTACGTGCTGTTGGCAATGTCTTTCTAACTAAACGTGAAGTATCGACTCATGAAGCTATCAAGCGAACGCTGTCTTTAAAAATGAGAACTTCTAATATCAATGTAGAATTTGTTATAACAGGCCCAAAAGAAAAACGTACGCGAATTCTGAAAAGTCCATCTGAACTAGCAAAACTTGATCCAGATTCCAAAAATATTTACAAAAACAGTATGTTCGACAAGTATCAGAATCGTCCTAACAAATTAAAAGATATGTGCTTAGCAGACTTTGCTTCTATTTATACGTACCCAAAGAAAAAAGAAAATGAAGAAGAAATAGAAGAAGCAAACGAAACAGATGATGAAATAAATGAAACTCTAGAAATAGATGACAATGCTCCAAAAACTATTACATTGAAAAACGGAATGGGAAAAATGAGAAAACGAAGTCGTCCATGCGTAATACGTTATCACAAGGTCAGCAAACTCAAAGAGAGGAACGAATATTTCATGGTACTCCTCCAATTATTCATGCCCTGGGAAAATGAAAATGACTTAAAAGGAAACTGTGATACCTTCGAAGAGAAATTCAATGAAGTCGAAGAGGAAATCAAACCAAATATTCTAAAGCATGATCCTTATTTTGGCAGAATCAATGACGTCGATTTAAATGATATACATGTCTATGACAGTTCTGATTCGGAAAGTAGTGACGACTCTCAAATTTTCCGAAAAAATGCCATCAATTGAAAAACCAAATCCATTTAGACTTTTTTTAAGTGGCGGTGCAGGAGTTGGAAAAAGCTTCTTAATAAAGTGTTTGACTGAACAACTTAAAAAGATTCTGAAAGAACCAGGACAAAATATAGATAGAGAACCATCTGTTTTTGTGACAGCATCAACCGGTAAAGCGGCAGCAAATGTTGACGGTACTACTTTGCATTCAGCTTTCGTGTTACCAATTTATGATGAAGGAAGAGGAATAATGCAAAAACGAGATTTAACTGGAAATGCCTTACATGAATTGAGGTTGAAATTCAAATATTTAAAGGTTTTATTGATTGATGAGATTTCAATGATTGGAAAAAGGAGTTTTGACGATCTAAATAGACGACTACAAGAAATTAAACAAATCAAAGAACCATTTGGCGAGGTTGCATTGTTATTGATCGGTGATTTCTTTCAATTACCACCAATTAAACAAAACTCAATATACAAGACAAAACTTGACTATGCTTGGGAAGAATTCAAACTTTATGAACTGGACGAAATTGTGAGACAAAGTGGAGATTCAGAATTTGCTGCATTACTTAACAGGCTTCGAGAAGGAAATCATACGCAAGCTGATATTGAAAAAATTCAGTCATTCGAACATACTGATACAACTGAATGGCCTGAGAACTTCATGAAAATGTACATCACAAACAACTTGAAAGACCAACAAAATGAAAAGAGCTTAAAATCTTTACAGGATTGGGATAATAAACGCACTTCAATAGCTAAGGATGAATCAAGACAAAAAGTAACTTTGAATAAATATGTTCCGATTAACAAAACTGCAGGACTTCCAAAAGAATTAATATTATGTGTTGGTGCTAGGGTTATGCTTACAATTAACAAAGATGTAGAGGATAAATTGATCAACGGATCTACCGGAATAGTGAAACATATCCAAGGCTTAAGAGATAACAAACCATGTGGCGTTATTTATGTTCAATTTGACAACCCTTTATCAGGAAATAAATTGAAAAATGCAAGATTGAAAGGAGAATTGAAAACGTGTGTTCCCGTTCAACCAGAAGTAAAAACATTCAAAACATCGAAAAATATTTATGTGACAAGAAAGCAATTTCCATTAATCGTTGCTTTTGCTACAACAATACATAAAGCACAAGGTAGCACATTAGAATATGCCAGTGGAGATCTAGATCAAACGACTAGAAGCGGAAAAGGATTAGCACCAGTTGGACCAGGATTACTTTATACACTTCTGTCTCGCGCAACATCGAGTGACAAGATTCATCTGCTAAATTTCATTCCTGAAAGGCACATTGTTGTAAATTCAGAAGCAAAGAAAGAAATGGAAGAAATGAGGACAAACAAAGTGTTATCAATAGTACATCCACTTGAGGAAATGAATAGTAAAAATTTGTGTCTGTACAATATTAGATCGTGGAATTTACATATCAATCATTTTCTTTCAAATGACTTGCATACATCCAGATGTTATTTATTATGTTTCACAGAGACTGGTAATAACGCTAGAGGAAACATTGAGGATAGTGAAAAACTACGACATTGGAAAACGATTCATCAGAGAACTGCCCATGGCTTAGCAATCAGTTACGATACAAATCAAGTAAATGTGATAAAAGAACTGAACACTGTTAGTGAATTAGAATTACTTCCACTTTTGGTGAGCATAAACGACAAACATTATTTGATTGTTTTGATATATAGACCTCCAACGAGCTCTGTTCCTTTATTTGCACAATCTCTTCAAATTGAGCTTGATAATCTACGGGGACAGATTAATGCGGAAAATTACTCAACCATTGTTCTTGGTGATTTCAATTTACCTGACAACAAAGAAATCGTCAATGAAGCATTACCACCAAATATCTTTCATCAAAGATGCGAACATCCAACACATATTGATGGAAATATTTTAGATCTTATTTTTGACGATCATCGCGAAACTCCAGCTCAATGGATGCCATCACCATACAGTGATCATTTTTTAATTTTCATTGATATCTGACTTTCGAAGATTAGAATTTATATTTCTTAAATGATATCCATTTTGACAAATAGAATTTTAAATGAAATTAAAATGGATCTTCTGCTTTTCAATTTATGTACATAATTTTTTATGCAATGTACCATAAAACTTTTAAATATGTAGATACTGTAAATAAAAATTGTGTATAATGTGAACATACAATGTAAATATTAAATTATTATTTTCACTCCTCTCCTAACCCATTCTTCCCTCATCAACAATCGATGATGAGATATTTAGACTAATGCATTGATTGCATTAGTTCTATAATGTCTGACTGATTGTTGTTTATTTTTTCCTGTAATGACTAAATCATCAGGTATATATCTAATCAAATTTTGTATCCAGAAATCTTCGAAAATTGCTTCATTTACAGACTATAGTCTGATTTTTCTTATTATTATTGCCTTTCTTCTGACGTTAATCATTAGGTAGGTCCATTCAGCATGTTGCTTGTTAGTAATAAGTTGGAGATTTGATATTTCACAGAAAAGTGCTACCAAGGGGTATTGCGGGTCCCATATCTTCCGAAGGACTTTTCTATTTGCCTTGAAATTTAACAAACTTCTTAACCTAAGGTTGAACTACCACTGGTGTAAAAATGAACGTTATAGCATAAGTAGAAAAAAAGCTCAATTTTTGCAATTGCAAATTTAACCGCTAAAAATCGCGAATTTTTTAACCAAAAATACATTCAAATATAGCGCTTTTGATTCTCTAAAACGATCAAAAAAAATTTCCATAATTATATTTGACTATCAAAAGTTACAGGCATTATTGTTTCCACTGCCAATTATATCTGGACAGAGTTTAGTTCGAAAGCTGTTAGTAATTTTTGAGAAAGTTTCATGTCTTTTGTCTGCTATCATTTCAGCTAGACACTTGTAAAATAACGTACATTCACGTCTCATCGCCCCATTTGCCGCAAAAACAAGCGGAGAAAAAGTCCCATTTTCGGCTTGCAAAGTGCGTTCACCATATTGTCTCTTCTTTTCGTGCTCATTGGATGATAAACAGTTCTCAATTTTTGAATTGCTGCACTTTCGAGCAAAGCTAATATTTCCGTCAAAGATTTGGGACATCACTCTAACCTTAGTCGTCACAATAAAAGAATATATTGGCTAACAATATGTTTTGCGTACCGTAATGTACGAAGCAAAAAAAACTGGTGCTCTATTGGGCTTTTCCAGAAAAAAACCGTGCGCCCCCTGTTGAGGAGTCCATTTCCATTCCAAGGGGGTTTTTTTCTGGAAAAGCCCATTATGAGAAAGAATTTTCTTTCGGTAAACAATTCCCCTATATTGATTCAAGTTATGACATAATCTCGTCAATTTGTGCTACCCGTTTTTTATAAGAACAAACTATATCAGAACAAAAGACTTCGATGGCCAAAATCCTAAGAACAAGTCCAGAATATTTTAAGGCTTTGTGATCTCGAAAACACCCGATTTCTTAGGAAGATGGGCAAAAATACTTACATTATGGTGAAAATAAGAACGCATTAAGAACATTTTTAGGCTTAAAACTAAAAGCGTTGAGAACATCCGAAGGCTTCAAAATGTTTGATGTTCTTATAAAAAGAACTTGTAGTGCAGCCGGTGTGACACTACTTTCGTTATAATACACGCAGCTCAATTTCTGACTGAATGTCAATGCTTTTCATTGCAATGTCAAACATCAGTAAAAATTTTCTTTTTAGATGACGTAATGGGGAAGCGAGAGATCCAAAACAATGAAAAGTTAAATTGGTCTTCCATGAATTGTCTCGTCAATTACCAAAACAGAGGTATTTTTTTGCGTGTTTGCTGTTTATCCTCCTTCTCCTTTTCAGCTACATAGCTGACGCTCTCTAAATGAGCCCCTCCCCCAGCGGACCTTCAATTCACGCAATCATGCAAATATTTTTCCCAAATTCACGCATATGCGCAATGATTGTTCGCAATTCACGTTATTGTTTTTCACGCGAAGCTTTCCAATTCATGCATTCGCGCAATTTTTTTTTATTTTCACGTATTCACGCAAATGAAAAAGTCCGTTCGCGCATTTGCGCAAACACGAGGGATTTGACTTTTATTGAATAGTAGAGTGTTGTTTATGACAGTTTCTTTTTTATGGTGACTTTTAATTTTATCGTATAATGAAGCGTATCGAATAGTAGAATGTCGTTTATGACAGTTTCTTTTTGATGGTGGCTTTCAATTTTATCGTACAGGGTGTCCCTAATTAAAGTATCGAGTTTGAACATGCGATTGAGTAGAAAAGTTTGTGTGTGTTATCGCTAAAATATAAGAACGTTCTCCATCACACAGGCTTATTACAAAAGGTAGTTACAACGTATAAATTAATCGTAATGACAAAGAAAAAAGAGGGAGAACTTAAAATACAATTTTGTGAACACGCACATAAAACTTTCTACTCATAGTTGTGTTTCGACTCGATACTTTAATTAGGGACACCCTGTATAATGAAACGTATCGAATAGTAGAATGTCGTTTATGAGAGCTTCTTTTTTATGGTGGCTTTCAATTTTATCGTATAATGAAGCGTATCGAATAGTAGAATGTCGTTTATGAGAGCTTCTTTTTTATGCTGGCTTTCAATTTTATCGTATAATGAAGCGTATCGAATAGTAGAATGTCGTTTATGAGAGCTTCTTTTTTATGCTGGCTTTCAATTTTATCGTATAATGAAGCGTATCGAATAGTAGAATGTCGTTTATGAGAGCTTCTTTTTTATGCTGGCTTTCAATTTTATCGTATAATGAAGCGTATCGAATAGTAGAATGTCGTTTATGAGAGCTTCTTTTTTATGCTGGCTTTCAATTTTATCGTATAATGAAGCGTATCGAATAGTAGAATGTCGTTTATGAGAGCTTCTTTTTTTATGCTGACTTTTAATTTTATCGTATAATGAAGCGTATCGAATAGTAGAATGTCGTTTATGAGAGCTTCTTTTTTATGCTGACTTTCAATTTTATCGTATAATGAAGCGTATCGAATAGTAGAATGTCGTTTATGAGAGCTTCTTTTTTATGCTGACTTTTAATTTTATCGTATAATGAAGCGTATCGAATAGTAGAATGTCGTTTATGAGAGCTTCTTTTTTATGCTGACTTTTAATTTTATCGTATAATGAAGCGTATCGAATAGTAGAATGTCGTTTATGAGAGCTTCTTTTTTATGCTGACTTTTAATTTTATCGTATAATGAAGCGTATCGAATAGTAGAATGTCGTTTATGAGAGCTTCTTTTTTATGCTGGCTTTCAATTTTATCGTATAATGAAGCGTATCGAATAGTAGAATGTCGTTTATGAGAGCTTCTTTTTTATGCTGACTTTTAATTTTATCGTATAATGAAGCGTATCGAATAGTAGAATGTCGTTTATGAGAGCTTCTTTTTTATGCTGACTTTTAATTTTATCGTATAATGAAGCGTATCGAATAGTAGAATGTCGTTTATGAGAGCTTCTTTTTTATGCTGGCTTTCAATTTTATCGTATAATGAAGCGTATCGAATAGTAGAATGTCGTTTATGAGAGCTTCTTTTTTATGCTGACTTTTAATTTTATCGTATAATGAAGCGTATCGAATAGTAGAATGTCGTTTATGAGAGTTTCTTTTTGATGGTGGCTTTCAATTTTATCGTACAATGGCACTACATCCACTTCTGAAAAGTAGAATGTCGAATTAGAGAGTGTCAACTGCGTTTGTATTAAGCTCTTTTCTCCGATATGTGTTTGTTGGACCATTGAGTTTTAAATCCCGAAGGACTAGAGATGGATTCTTGGATGGAAAATGAGGCCACTTGTTTCCCATCTGAAATGCATGACGCGCATGATTTTCACTCAAACACCAGATTGAAAATAAACTGAAGTGAAATATATCACTATTTTAAAAGATATGCCGCGCTTAAACAAAGAAAGTGTCAGGCGGTACAGTACGAATCTAAGGTTGCACCTTTTTTCCCCTTCGGGCTTTAAACTGCATGAATTGGACATGTTATGGAAAATACACGCTTTTTATAAGAATAGTGTATTTTGGCTGAGGGTGAGCATTATTCTTATCTTTCTATTGTTCTAAACAATAACATAGTGTGCAAGGAGGTTCCAGGTCCCACCTAAAATTTCAGGTCCCACCTAACCCTAACATTCCCACCCTCAATCCAGCCTCCCAGATCCCAGCTAAAAATGCTATCCCCACGGAAAAATTATACTAATTCGAGGAACAAAACAAAAATTCTTACAGTATAATGTTAAAAAGGAGAAAAGTTTTGTATAGTGAAAGAATTATCTATAGAATATAAAATTGAGAAATAAGAAAAAAATAACATTAACCTTTACCAAAGTTAATCTTTAACTTGTTTCTCCCACCTAAACCTGAAAATTTCCAAATCCCACCTGGAAATTTTCGACCCAAAACACCAAACCCCCCCTACTATTCTGGGGGAGTGCACACTGTGCAATAGGCCTATTGTTCTAACCCTGAAATCTCACCCTGATATTCTTATAGAAGTTATTCTTATAAAAGAAAAAGCGTGTAGGTTTTAGTAATTTCCCAGTACTTATTTTAGATAATATTCATTTAGAGGTTGATAGAATTTGGGGAATAAACTTGTGATATATTGAATCATATTGTCCTTTTAGATTGGTTGCCAACCTGGGATTCCAATGCAACAACAAATGAATTGAAAGTTGCCCATCACACAGGAAAAGGAGTTTCAGTCAGAGCAAATAGGGATAAATTGGTCCTTTCTCCATTTTCTAGATCACCAATTAAACATGAAAAGGTGCCGTAAACTCTCTCTAATTCGACCTTCTACCACTTAAATCTCTCTGGAATTCGAACTAAAACATTGGTGCCCTTCATCTAGAAAGTCGTTTAAAATTCTCTCCGTTAATCTTTTTATAGATTTTTATAATTTCGTCGTCTAGAGTAAAAGGAAAGAGGCGACTTTTTTCCTCTTAAGAGGCACTTGGGCAAAATTTGTGAAATTTTTCGATTTTTCGTTCTGACAAGGTCCCAACATTATTATCTCATTAGGTCCACTTTTCGAACTCCAGCGGCACATCCCCGTCGGCCGTCAAGGTCAGTGTCCCCCGCGCTTTTTCCTAACGTAACAGAGGAAGTTTCCTGATATGATATTGTTACTTTTCATTTTATTTACTTTATCGTAGACGTTCACCACAAGTAGTTGTTATGCGTCATTCAATCCTTCAGATGTCCAGTTTTCTTGCGATGGATCGTACGTATTCGTGGCTTATGAAAAATCAAGTTGTTTGTGGCAATGGAAATTAGTTGAACGGTGATCGAGTGAAGATGAAGTATCTGTCACTATTATTCACTATTATTGTCAGGTAATATTTTTACGTGAAAATTCCAATCATTTTCATCTAGACTTTTTATTTTTTATTTTAAGTCTCACGACCAGCTCCTTCGGCTTTCTTTAAACTGAATGGGATTACTATCCGACGCGCGTAAATAGCGACATTTGATTGGCTTCTTTGCTGTCCAATATTTTTGAATATATAGCTTCCATGGAGGCTACATATTTCAAAAATTGACGTCACACAACGAGTTCAATGACAATTGAGCATCTTCTTTTTGACGTTACGTCACAAAATAAAAATAAGACTTTTGAATAAAAAACTACCAAGAAACCAGATTTACGAGCATATAAATTGGAATTATGTTTGAAAACGAGAAATATTTTAGCGATGAACGGATAATAAACCATTTATTTGGACACAGTCTCATCCAATAATAAAAATATTAGGCTACGAGAAAAGATATTGGACGAGGCTGTGTTGAGTTTGATTGCTGAAAATGTTAGTAGAGAGAAATCTTCAACCTTTCTCATGTATTAAAAAGTGAAGCCTTAACTTTGTCCCGCAGTTCGAAATGTTTATACTAATAATAATAGAAACACGATGGTCAAAATCCTTTTTTTGTGGGTGCTTCCGTCAGAAAATATGACGTCATTTTCTCTCACGCATATCTTCATATATTGACCAAGGTTAGCATTATTTTTAATCATGAATAACAAGATTATTTTTAAATTGTATTTTAATTTCACCGGTAAGCACTGTACAGGGTGTCCCTAATTAAAGTATCGAGTCGAAACACAACTATGAGTAGAAAGTTTTATGTGCGTGTTCACAAAATTATATTTTAAGCTCTCCCTCTTTTTTCTTTGTCACTACGATTAATTTATACGTTGTAACTACCTTTTTTAATAAGCCTGTGTGATGGAGAACGTTCTTATATTTTAGCGATAACACACACAAACTTTTCTACTCAATCGCATGTTCAAACTCGATACTTTAATTAGGGACACCCTGTATATAATTCGGGCTTATAATTATTTTATTTGTTATAATATACGCGTACAAATTTAGAACGATGTAGATAATGATTTAATTTATTGATATAATTAGATTGTTTTTGTAAATTAATTAAGTAAATAGACTCTATTGATAAGTAATACTGTAAATTTTTCGGTTCTTTAATCCCACGTATACGATGTCGTAATAATCTCTAAAACAATGAATTTTGAAAGTTCCGTAGATGCTGGTCTGTTTACAGACAAAGTGTCACCTGAACTTTTCTGTTTATTAGATTCGCCAGAATTCTCAAAATTGTTTTTTAGGATTTGCTGAGAAATCGGATTTTCGTGAATTTTGACAAAGAATTGCGTAAATGCGTGAATTTTGGGTCAGTCGTTCATTGAATTCCATGATTTGTTTACAAAAAAATTGCGACTTTGAAATCAGAAATGATTCCGTTACAATGGTGAACCCACGGATTTGGAATATAAATTATTGTGACGTCATAAAATTATCATCGGTTGAGTGAACTTCTTCTCCATATATTTGTAAACACCTCCACTTCTGTAATGTTGGTGAATCATTCTTGAAATGAATTTGTTGATGAATATATCTGCGATACATCCAATTGTTGTTTACAGCAGAATCGATCAAAATCTTCTTTTCGATACTGTCAAAAGTCACGTAGGGCGTTCGTGCCCCGCATTTGTGATACAGTGGACCATTCTGCTTTAGCTGTAAGATATTACACCAATAATTGTGTCCAGTAATGTTGTAATGGAGATTGAATTTGAATTGAACACTCAACAACTTTCAATTTGTTTCCTTATATGCTCTCACCTGCTGGTTAAAGATAGGATATTTCTGAGGGTTCACAGAAAGGAAAAATTGGGAAAATTCAGTCTCATGTAATTTTAGTAGTTTTGGAACTAAAGCACTACAATAGCAATATCAATGCCATGATTGTTTGCTGGTACTTCCTGTAGAAAGAAATTAGTATACAATATGTAGAAAAGTACAAAATCACAAAAAGATCTCGCATTAGCAGGGGTCAAATCCCGGGGGGGGGTACTAGGGTTAGTGCTGAGGCGACGGGGGGGGGTGGCCGCCCGACTTTCGAACTTTGGACCCTTACCGGGACTAAAAAGGAGAAAACAAAGGAAAATTTTGCGAATTTTGCGACCCTTAGCGGGACAAATTTGACCAATTTTGACCAAATTTCGATCTTTCAGGGGGTAAAAAGTTGAAATTTTCCTATTTTTCCGACCCTTAGTGGGACTGAAATTTGATTTTCTGATTTTTCCGACCCTTAGCGGGACTTTGGAAGTCCAAAAAAGGTACCCTTAAGGGCGGCACATACCGTACCCTCCATTTGCCTAAGTACCCCACCCCCCACCCCCCCCCCCCCCGGGGGTCAAATTTTGTTTGAGTTAATTAGCGTATTACACCGGATTCGGTTTTCGTACATGATATTTCCCATGCTACTTTTCAACGTCTTCTTAATATTTTTAAGAATATCTTCCCCCCCGGGGGGGGGGGGGGGTACTTAGGCAAATGGGTGCCGGGTATGTGCGAGCCATAAGGGTACCTTTTTTCATTCCTCAAAAGTCTCTCAAAGGGGTACAAATTCAAAAGTTAGTCTCTGAAAGGGTCCCAAAATCACGAAAATCAAAAATTTCTCTCTCAAAGGGTCACGATTTCCAAAAATTTTGACCAAAATTTGGTGAAAATCAAACCAAAATTTGGAAAAAATGGACCAAAATTTAGGAAAAAGTCTCTCAAAGGGTCCCAAAATCACCAAAATTTTGTCTCTCAAAGGGTCGATTTTAGATTTTCGGCTCGGACATACCCGTCACCTCGCAAACCTAGTACCCCCCCCCCCGGGCTTCCACCCCAGTAAATTTAGAAGTCTATACAGCAGTACAGTCGAAATTATTTCAAGATTAATGTAAACAAACGTAATCTGAACTTTTTTCATTTTTCAGACAAAAAATGGCGCGCTGCATGTAGAACTTAAATCGGCTTAATTTGGCTATCATTGCCAAATTAAGCTAAATTTTAATAAGATAATCACATCTTTTCACTCCGCCCTAAAAAGAGAAAAGTTTTTCGCTTTAAATACTCTTCTTAGTACAAGTGACAAGTCCATGTAGTAAGATTGACGCGGATTTTACTTGTTCTCAAGATATTTAGGTTTGACTATTTCATAAATCCAAATTAAGTCATTAATATCCTAACTAGGATATAAATTCTAGCCTAATTAGGCGAACATCCTAGTTTGGCCATCATATCCTAATTTGCAATAGTTCCTGACTGAGTACCAGTGGATACCCCTTAAAACCACATACCCCTTAAAACCCACAATGTTGCATTTTTGGCTTTCATAACTACCAGATTTAATTTTATGTGGTATGTTTCACTTTTTTACAACCTCTTATAAATGTTCTTTCATAAAATACCAAATTTTAAGGATTTTAAAGATGCTAAAGTATCTTAAAATTCGAAGTTATTCAAAATTTTATCAAAAATCCCTTCAAAAAATCAGGTTTTTTGGACCTAGAAATTACACAATTGAATTTAAGGTCATAAAACCTATACTTTTTAGATACCTATACTTATGGTAGGTATGAAAAAATCATTTTCATCTTCGTGAATAGACCCCAACGAAAATGACAGGCCCTTAAAATTCTACTTTAAAGCACTTTTATGGTGATGATCAATAAAATCTGAAAATCGACTTTCTCAAAACCTGGTCATGTTGCATACCAAAATGTCACAAATTTGATGGAGATTTAGAAAAACATTAGAACCATAGGTCAAAAATGAAGCGAATGAAGGTTTTGGCCTTTCGTAGCCGTTTTTGACGAAAAAACCACACACAATTGCATTATGGGCATGAAATCCTGAAAAATGAAAATATTGTTGTGGGAATGAATTTCTAGCAAGTCTTTGAACCATTGAATCACGAAGCAACACCAAATTTGTATCCATCAGCTTGAGTATCCCGTTAGCAAGGGTCGGACTTTGTGGTTTTTAGCCTTATTTTTGTAGGTTTTAAGGGGTATTTTGATTTTAACACATATTTTTGAGATCATTTAGGTACTAATGGTATATTCATAACATTAGTAACTTTACAGTGAATCACTGTTCAAAATTTGAGGTCAAAAGAACTTTTTTGTAAAAAGTTATTCGAGAAAAACCATTTTGTAGGTTTTAAGGGGTAAATAGCTAAAACTGCACTTTTTCACTTCCTCGTGAAAAACTGAAAACTGTTTTCTACAAAACATCACTGCTAGGGAAGACAATCATAGACAACGTACTTTCAACACAAAAAGTTTCAGCCTTACAGTCCAACTAAACAATGAGATAGAGGGTACCACTTTTTATTGTGGGTTTTAAGGGGTATCCACTGGTAAGGTGATTCAACTCAATGGTTGAGTTTAGTACTATACCTTCATTATTTATGCAGCATGAGCTTTTTGGATAAACTTTCGAGAAGAAATACAACTATAACCAATACAAAACAAATTTTGTCATAAAAATGAACCATCCTTTCAACATCAGTTTATTTATGAATTATTATGGAACTTCATGTAGTGCAAAATAAATCAAGTTTGTTGTTTTCTAATCCTATTATTTGGGACCTTAGAGTAATCTTTGAGTACGGCACGTAAATGTGTAAACAAATTTAAAAAAAAATCAAAACAAGTGACGGATATCAACCTCTTTTATATTCCGCATGAAAAAATTACGTCACACAAATAAAATCTCAAAAATATCACATTATAAATACACAGTCGCGTTATGGCAGGGAGGGGGTGCGAGCCATTTTTCGAGGGGGCGTTGAAAAAACAGGGGTGACAAAATCAATAAATGAGACTAGGAAAAAATAACCTTCATTTCTTTTTTCAAAACCTTTGCGCCCTTAGCTTGCTAGCTAGCGCCACAAAGAACAGGGCCGGCGAATCGGTTTTAAAAGTGAGTAATCTAAATGATTATACTTACTAAGGAGGCCCCACCATGGTTGGGGCCGACGGGCCGGAAAAATTATTTTTGAAATTATGGTAATCTACATTGGCTTAGAAGTGATCTAAATTTAATTTTTATGAAGTTATTGGAATGAAAAAATCAAAGAGATTAAAAAAGTAACTAAAACGACGCTCTCGAGTCGACACAAACTCTCTACCAACTTCATCTAAATAAAGTTTATCCGTTAGATTTTTATGGATATGGAGCAAAGAAAGATTGTTAAACCGTTTTGGCTTCATTGTTGAACGTAGCCAATTTATTTTTCTCTCACCCTCTCTTTCTCTCTTTCACTCTTTTTTTTTGCAAAAAAGTGGGGGGCTATAGCATTGAGTGGCCTTGAACTGGACATAATTCGAACTCAACACGTGCTTGTTTCATCAATTTGGATTTGATATCAATGAAATCAAGTTGCATTTCTTTACAGGCTTTGATGAGTTGACCTCCTTCGTCACAAAGAAGTCGTTTCGGGTAACCGTGGTCACAGGAGAAGCGATTGAAAGCAAGGATGAATGATGTTGTTCCATAATCGTCCATAACCTTGATTTTGACAGCTGATGTAGAGCAACAGCAGAAGACAGCCAACCATATTTTAACTGTCTTTCGTTTGTGATGTGGTGTGTAGCATTGGAACGGTCCAGATAGGTCGACTTGGGTGTAGAAGAATGCTGGAGCTATGGTGATATTGCATCTGGAGATTGGACCCATAGCCATGTCGATGGTTCGTTTGGCCAAAAACTTGCAACGTTGACACGAACTTTTGATGGATTTGATAAGAATTCGACCTTCAAGGATGTAAACTTTCTTGAGGACATAGCGAAGTGTGGACTCTATCCCAGCATGACTGACTTCTGGATGATTCCAATGTGTGTCGAGGATGATGCTATATGCAATTGGTGATCTTCTGTCTATAACTGGTACACAAAAGGATGTCGAAGATAAATCTTTCATTGATTTGGTGAAACGTCCAACTATGGATACTTGATCATCGGCGAGGATTCGACCAGTGTACACCAAGATTCCATTGTCGTTGAGTCTGGTGATATTTTCATATTTTGATTTTGGAAGGAATTGAATTATCTCTTGTGATGCTTTCCTGTAGAAATACGTCTCGGCAGCTTTGATCTCGTCATCGTTAATGAGAATGGTTGAATGTTTCATCATGGTGAGTTGGGAACGAGATTTATCTTTTGTACGTTTGAGTAGAGTGTAAACATACTTGAAGACGATTGCCATGATACGAATAACTGTAGAAAACTTGTGTTGATTTGGGTTCAGAAGGTATTGAGAGAATTTATACCTTTCAGATGTTTCTTTGAATGATAAAATGTGATAACTTTGAACGATAGTATGTTCCTTGTTGATTTCAGCCATCTGTTTGTTGGTGATCGTAACTTCAGATGCTGATTGGATGGGAAATGATGACTGTGATTGCTTCATCCACTGATGTCCATTGATCCAATTAGATGATTGGTCGATATCCTGGAATGTGGCTCCTCTTCTGGTGCCAAGGTCTGCAAGGTTTTGATCTGTTGGAACGTAGTACCAATCTTTCTTGTCCGAGAAACGAAGGATTTCTAAGACGCGACTTCGAACCCACTTTTTCAAAGGTTTGTCGTCATTGCTTATCCAGTACATTGCAATTTTGGCTATCGGTCAGCTTGATAGATGAATCATGAAGACTTTTCAATGATCGTTTAACGATTTCGCTTGTGTGAGTGTTTACGAGAGCAGCAAATAATTCTGCCCGAGGTAGAGTGTAATCTTTTGGTACGACTTTCGTTCTGGCGAAAATGAGTTGTGATGAAAATTCCCCATGAGGTCGAGGAAAACGAGCGTAAATTGCAGTGCAGATGAGTGATTGAGATGCATCCCCAAAATCTACGGTATTGACTTTTAATGAAGTTGCATCTGAGGGAATAACAGCACGTTTGAATTTGATATTTGGAATCTCTTGCATCATCTCGAAATGATCTAGCCAGATTGGGCGAACTTCGTCTGGAATCTTATCATCCCAGTCGAGTTGTCGAGTTGAAAGTTCGTGGAGATTGAGCTTGAGAGTGGCAACAATTGGTGCGATTCGTCCGGTAAGGTCGAAGATTTCTGCGACTTTAGAAGCACAGTGACGTCTTGTCAATCGTTATGGGATGATATTGATGGTTTCAGTTGATTTCTTCCCTCTACGTTTCTTTGAAAAATTCAATTCGGATATATTGATTGAGAGCTCATCGGTTTTGGGGTGCCATATCATGCCTCCGACGCCAATTGTGACACCATCATCCGTTAGCTGTTCTGGTGGATCAGATCCGGAAAACGTGATTCCTTTTAGCTTGAAATTACCATGACTCAGGACGAATTCAATTCAATTTCATCAGCTCTTTGGTGTGCATCTGGAATAGTTGATGCACCTGTTATACAATCATCAACATAGACGTCGTGTTGAAGAATTTCGTCAACTTTAGGATATTGATCTTTGAAGGATGTCGAGATCGAACGAAGGGCGTATTCGGCTTGATTGCCACTTGGACGAATGCCATAGATCAAAGTCTTTATGATCTTTTCTTTTGGAGCTTTGGTTGAGTCAAGTGATTCTTCCCAGAGGTAACGTTGGTAACACCAATGGGATTCGTGGAGTCTAATGGTGTTGTACATTTTTCTAATGTCAGTATGAAAGCCGATGGGATGGATTGTCCAACGGATGAGTATTTCCTGGAGTTTATTGAGACTGTTGTGACCTTTAGCCAGTAAATCGTTGATGCTAAAGCCAGTTGATGTTGGATGTGATCCATCGAAAACGATTCTACAAGGAGTTGTGACAGATGAAGCTTTCCATACGACTCTCCAAGGTATGAAGTTGTGGATCGATGTGTCCTTGAGCATTGATTGTTGTTGAGCATTAAGATTTTCAATGTAGTCCACAAAACCAAGATCTTGAAGTTTTGCTTCAGATGAAATGATTTCGACTTTATCTGATGGAGAGTTGTTGAGTTTTCGAAGCTGTTGGTGATATATCTTCAGGGCGATGGTCTTGTTTGGTGCCAACTTTGTGAGAGGGTCTGCAACAAAGGGTAGAGTTGCAGTGACAATTTTCGTATCAGGGTCGATTTTAACAGAAGAATCAATGATGTTCTGCTCATATTCTTCTTTGATGCTGATTTCCTCTGGGATGTTTGAATTCTTACAATCGTTGCATTCTCTGCACTTGATGCACCGATAAGATATGGTTGAACCAGTTGATTCTATCTCTTCTTCGAATTGCTTGATGGGATACGATGAGTAAGAAAATAACTTGTTGACATCTGGATTCACTTGAATTCCAGTTCGGTACAATGATAATTGATCACTCAAAAATCCAAGGAAGTTGGTTTGATTGAAGAATGTTTGATGGATTTTCGTGAAAATCTCATGAGGTCCTCCAATAACCCCACGACCACCATCTTGGTTGTTGAAAACTGATTCATAGATCGTCAGTCCTGACGCAAGTTGATATACGACTTTTGGGTGATATCGTAAATAGCTAATACCAACCATGAAGTGGACATCTCCTCCGATACTTGAAGGTACAGATGGAAGTTGAGTTGAACAATGATCGGATGAGTGGTAGCTTTGAGCAATCTCCGTGTAAACATCAGTGAGTGGATACTGTGGAAAGGTAGCGGTTATCGTATCAAGTGATATGCCATTGAATGATGCTAAATTGCCATCGTGCATTGGAATTTTGACGTTGAAGGTTCCAAATGACTGCAATGATGTTTGACCAACTCCACCGATGGACGTAACTTGGGATGACATTTTTGTAGCTCTTGAACCAAGTGATTGAATGGCTGAACGTTTGACGATAAAGTCACTACACCCTGTGTCATAGAAGATAGTCTATGGGGTGTTGTCAATTGAGATTGTTTGTAGCATGTAGATACCACGCTGGTCAGTTGATTCTTTATCACCAGATGTTGGAGTCGTCTTGAACGATTCATGTGCATGAAATGATAAACTGATGTTTTTGGAAAATTCTGGCAGATTGGAGCTTCGGACACAGCGTTGTTTGTAAGTTGATAACAAATCTTTGTTGACTTGATCCTCCTTGTGGTCGTTGCAAACAAGGACGTGTTTTTTGGTTGGATACTTCTGGTGGATAGGATTTGGGCAGGTGTAATCACGTTGACATCTCCCTTCTTTGTGCTTAGGTGATGAAGCATCAGCACCTGGAAAAAGGCACTGAAAGCAGTATCTTTTGCTTCTTAGTAACGAGAGTCTATCAGCTGGACTTAATTCTACAAACTTCTTGCAGGTGTAGTACTGAAGAATCCTGGTGCCTCCAGGACCAAGAGTGGATACATGTTCATCAGTTCCGTCTTTTGCACCACAGATAAAGCAAATGGGCTCAGATTGAGGTATGGAAGGAAAAGAAGAAAATCCATACCTCTGAGTCCCATTGTTCTTTGATGAGTCTTGGTTTGATCCAGTTCGTTTGGATGAATCTTGGTTGTTTGGACGTTTGTTATCGGTCTTGTTGTCTTGAATGCTTGATTTCACTGTCAGCTTCTGGTGTTGGATTTTCAGCTCATCTTCGAGGAAGGTGCACAGTTTTGACCAAGTCTCCTCAGGTGTAAGAGTGACGTTTGATATCTGTGTTAACCATCTTGATAGCCTGGCATCACCAAGCAGGTTATAGACTTTGTTGATTGCACCACCGTAATACAGATAATTCTCGACGTGATGTTCCCTTGCCAAAGATGTAAGGTCCTTGATGAGGTTGACAATTATTGGTCATTGATTCAATGATTGATCCAGTGTCTTTGGAGCGTTGAATGGAACTTGATGACGTCAGTTGGTTGATTTTTCTTTGGAGGATGAGCATGACGTTGCCATAGGCTTGATTCAGTCGATCCCAAATTTCGTCTATGTCATCTTGAGTTTTGACACAACTCAGGGCTGGTTCCTTCAGATAGTTATTCTTGAGTAAATCAGCAAGTAGATGTTTCGGAGTAGTTTTGAAATGTAGTTTTTCAAATTTTGACTTGAAGGTATAAATATCGATACTATCTGAATATCCAGAAAATTTCTCAAGTTTAATGTTCAGGTTCGATTCAGAAAACAACTTTTGCTTATAGACTTGACGGTCATCGATTTCTTTGTTGAGATCTCTGATGTACACAGATTTTAATAAAGTCAAATGATCATACCGTTCCAATAGACGTTGGATTGCTTCTGTAGTAGTTTCATTGTTGGTTTCAGCTGAAGAGATGGATTCAAGACGTTTTGAAGTTTCATTGACTAAGTTGATATGTGATGATAGATTTGATTTCATGTCCATTAACTCCTCGTTGGAACAGTCTTTTGGTTGGCGTGAGAACTGAGTAATAAGCTCCTCGATAGAATTTTTAGAATCTTTTATTGAGAATAGAAGTGATTTTTCCTTACGGTCAACAGCATCACTTTCCTGCTTTGCTTGTACCATTTGAAAATGACGTTTGGATCTGGTAGCATTCTTGATGTAATCCTTCATCACGTTGAGTGTCTCTAGGATGGTTGTTGTCAAGATTGGATCGGGGGTTTTTCAGTAACGAGAGTTTGTTTGTTCATTGGAACGAATGGATTTACGTAACTCGATTAACCTCTCGATGACGTCTTTGTAGTCAGCTCCAGGTTCGACAGGATTTTCGTCAATAGTGTCAGCTACCTCCTGGATAAGGACTTTGATGTTGATTGCAGATTGAGATGGCATCTCGTTGAATGTTGATTTTGTTGAGTAGATTTGAAATTCAGTTGAAGACTCCTTTGACGTGGCAACTTTCTCGACTAGCTGCCCAGTAGAGTTGAGTATTTTGTAATCGATCCGACGAAGATTACGTCTTGACATTCAGGTAAATTGAGTAACGTGAACAAGTTGATAATAAGTTGAGAGATTTGACTGATTCAGTTGAAAGAATGAATTGAATTGATTGACGATTTGCTGCACGATCAGCGGATGTTGAGATGGGTTCTGTTTGAATGTAAGTCCACGCACACACACAGACAAGAATTTGTAACGTTGATTGATGAATTGATATTGAGGTTCAAGTTCAAACTAAAAAATAAAATGAATGAAAATTCCTAAGTTTCTAATTAACAAAATAAATTGAGCCTTGAATTATAAATGTATTTGACAAGTAGAGCCTAACTTAACTTAACCTAAGGCCTGAACAGTCACTATGCAAAAAGAAACAAAGAAAACAGAAAAAGTGCAAACACGAAGCAAGAAAAACCTACCAGCTGGCCAAGAATGTGTGCTGGAAATGTGAGCCAGTGAAAATATTCATTTGTCATTTGTCATTTAAAGTCATATTGATGTTGACTCTCTCATAGTCAACTTGTGACTGAGTAGCGAGTGAGAAAAAGTTGGCCTTTTTATAATACAGGGTGTCCCTAATAAAAGTATCGAGTTTGAACATGCGATTGAGTAGAAAGTTTTAAGTGTGTATTCACAAAATTGTATTTTAAGCTCTCCCTCTTTTTTCTTTGTCATTACGTAACAATATGTGATGGAGAACGTTCTTATATTTTAGCGATAACACACACAAACTTTTTTACTCAATCGCATGTTCAAACTCGATACTTTTATTAGGGACACCCTGTAGATTTGATACAAAAAAACTAGTTTGACAAGATATAAAAACAATGAATATATAACACTCTTGAGAAATCAAATGATGATTAAATAAAATGCGTGTGAAATAATTAATTACTAGATAATGACTAAATGACAAAATGATAATAACTGACAAAGTATTTGAAATAATTGATAACATAGATAAATGACTTTAAAACATAGAACAAAACAAACGACGCATGAAACACGAGAATGCACAAGAGAGAAGAGACGCTGAAAAAGAAAGCACTGGGAAAACAAAAGACGCTGGGGACAAAAAGACACTGAAAATTGAACTATAAAATATTTTTGCTTTTTTAAATATACTAAAAATTTGATGAATCACATTACAAGTACAGCCCGACAAGAAAATAAAGTTTAAAGTGATATATTCTACAAACAAGTTATCATTTTTTACAAATATAAAAAAATAAAACACCAAGTCTTTTAAAATCAAGTGCCGTCTACCACTTTACTTTTCCTGGATGAAGTGCCGACTTTATTGGTAAAACAGATAGAAATCTTCACGAGCGTTGTGTGGAGCATGTCACCTCTAATAAGAATAAGTCAAGTAATATTGCAATTTATGATCATCTAACCAGTTCTCAAGAAATGCGTTACATGACCAATCTTCTACATCATGGACTTGACAAAATCTGAAACGAGAGACTACTACCTAAACTGCGAAGAGAACAATACAAAGATCATCGATTCAGCCTCAAATTGGAACATTCTTCTTATAAAAGAAGCATTATACATTAAAAGAAAATTACCTATTTCGAACCACGGCCTTAAAGCCTCAAGAGATTTATATCTTTTTTCCTAGGTTTTGTCTAATTTTTGTCTCTTCAGTCATTTCTATCGTCTTGCCTCCTATTCAGGCCTCTTTGTTTTAGCCTTTCTTTGTCCATTGGGATTTTGACTAATTATTTACTCATGTCTTGTATTTTTCTATTGTTTACTATTCACCACATTTTATTGATTAATTGTTCTATTCCCTAGTGAACATTTTCTAATTTTAATTGTTTTAATTAGCAAGATTTTTACATAAAACTCATCGACACGTTTGTAAGAGAGCTTTTACCTGAATGATGTACTAGTTTTGAGTACGAAATATTGTAATTTAAAAAAAACTCACTTTGTTGTTTTTCATGTATTGAAAAGTCAAAATGAACATTTTCGGACTTTCTTTTATATTGTATGTATATGTATAATCCAATCAAATTACATTTCTAGAGATCTTACAAAAACAACAATAAAACATTCGAAAATATTCACACAAAAACAAAACAGAGAAGCATTTTCGATCATTTTCGATCCAGAAGTTTTGTTTTGAAGAGTTGCAGATTTTTCAGAGATGTATTTGAAAGTTTCTAGATTGATAATTCAAAATGCAGATGGTGTACAGTCCGATAGAGAAGGAACCTTTCATCATTGGATTAATCAGATTGATAACATTCAGTCTTTTTCTATGTTTTTGTTTCGATGCATGGAAAAGAATATCAGAGGAAAGGAGTTCCATGATGGAAATGTATGCTTGTAATAATGGTTAAAGAACATCATTTTTCCAAGAGCAAAACAATTTGGAAACTTTCTTGATTATCGTCAAGCTTTAAATGTTTCGAATTTTAGAAGGAAAATGTAATGATTGTTGAGTTGAAAACTCAAAGATGTAGCTCGTCGAGAACGAGAATTAGGAGAGAACTTTTATAAAAATCACTCGTCATTTGGTTTAATACAAGACATTTCACTTCCCTTGCTATGTTATGAGAAATCTTATTGGCAAACATTCAAGAATCTTTTTTTTGTATGCATTGATAACAAATTTTTTGGTTATCACACGGACGAATTTTATACCAAAAGCTGAAAATATTTGGGTGGTCTCAAGTAGTTTTATAATTTCTTAGTTCATCAAATTAGATTTTAGTGTCTTTTATGGAAGAACTCCAAGGTAAAAGTTAATCTGAAAATATTTTTGTTGCGTTTTTCCCTTTGACTCCCAAGTTAGTTTCTCAGAAAGTCAGTTCTTTTCGGCTGGTTTGTTTTGATTTTCTCCCGCTGTTTACCCAGTCCCCCAAAAGTCAACGCGGTCATATTTCCATACTAGAGAAATATGAAATATTGCAAATAATTCAATGCTCTCGACCAATCAAAACGCTAATATTTTTTTGGGTCGGCAACAAGGCCATTTTAGTCTAATGTTCAAATCTTTGTGTACTTGTTTTTATTGAAAAAAAACTACTTGGAAGAATGTTTCAGTTAAATTACATTTACTGATGTCACTTAGAGGAGAGTGAAATAACAGTATCCATATGAGTTGGGTCTAACCAAAGTGACCATTTTAGTTGAATGTTTACAAATCTTTGTTTGCTTGTTTTTATTGAAAATAAATACTTCTTGGAAGAATGTTTCAGTTAAATTACATTCATTTAAGACATGTCAATGTCAGTGTACATATCAGTTGCGTCTAACCGATAAGGATATTTTAGTTTAATGTTTCCAAATCTTTGTTTGCTTGTTTTTATTGAAAAGAAATACTTATTGGAAGAATGTTTCAGTTGAATTACATTCACTGATGTCACTTAAAGGAGAATGAAATTGCAGTGTCTATATCGGCTGCGTCTAACCAATATGGTCATTTTAGTCTAACGTTTCCTAATCTTTGTTTGCTTGTTTCTTGTTTTTATAGAAAAGAAATGATTATTGGAAGAATGTTTCAGTTAAACTACATTCACTGAAGTCACTTAGAGGACTCGGGTAAGTTAATGCGTGTCCAAATTTTCGTTAATTTCTCAGAGGCAATTCCACCCCTCCTAGCATAATTAATTATACCTTAAAAGAAGTGCATTACGATGTAGAACATGAAAATCGGTGTTAGTAAAATTTAGGTTTTACCAATTTTGCGAAAAACCGCAAAAACCAAAATATGCTGATGTCAGCAAAATTTGTTTTTTAAATAATTCCAGTTTGGCTAATGGTATAAACATGAAATTTGGACTAAAGTTGCATATCATTAATAAAAACATTTTTGCATAATCATTTTTTTCAAATTTTGCTGATGTCAGCAGAAATCAGCAAAATACGAGCGTCCATATCGATTGCGTCTAAACGATATGGCAATTTCAGTTTAATGTTTTTATTGAAATGATATACTACTTGGAAGAATGTTTCAGTTAAATTACATTCATCGAAGTCACTCTGAGCTGCATGACAAGGCAGTGTCCATATTGGTTGTGTCTAACTGTACACCTATATTAGTTGAATGTTTCCAAATATGTGTTTGCTTTTTGTTTTTCTCAAAATAAATACTTCTTGCAAGAATGTTTCAGTTAAATTACATTCATTGAAGTCACTCTGAGCTGGATGACATGCTAGTGTCCATATCGGTTGCATCCAACCGATATGGCCATTTTAGTCTAATGTTTCCAAATCTTTGTTTACTTGTTTTTAATAAAAAGAAATACTACTTGGAAGAATGTTTCAGTTAAATTACATTTATTGAATTCGCCATGAGCTGGATGACATGCTAGTGTCCATATCGGTTTCTTCTAACTGATATGGCCATTTTAGTTTAATGTCTCCAAATCTTTGTTTACTTGTTTTTATTGAAAAAAATTACTACTTGGAAGAATGTTTCAGTTAAATTACATTTATTGAAGTCACTCTGAGCTGGATGGCATGCCAGTGTCAATATCGGTTGGGTCCAACCGATATTGCCATTTTACTTTCATGTTTTTAAATCTTTGTTTGCTTGTTTTCATTGAAAAGATATACCACTTGAAAGAATGTTTTATTTATATTACATTCATTGAAGTCACTCTGAGCTGGATGATATGTCAGTCATTTTAGTTTAATGTTTTTAAATCTTTATTTGCTTGTCTTTATTGAAAAGAAATACTACTTGGAAGAATGTTTCAGTTAAATTACATTCATCTAGGTCAATCTGGGCTGGATGACATGCTAGTGTCCATATCCGTTGCGTCTAACCGATATGGCCATTTTAGTCTAATGTTTCCAAAACTTTAGTCTAATGGTTCCAAATATTTGTTTACTTGTTTTCATTGAAAAAAAATACTACTTGGAAGAATGTTTCAGTTAAATTACATTTGCTGATGTCACTTAGAGCAGAATGATATAACAGTGTCCATATCAGTTGGATCTAACCAATATGGCCATTTTAGTTGAATGTTTCCAAATCTTTGTTTGCTTGTTTTTATTGAAAATAGATACTACTTGGAAGAATGTTTCAGTTAAATAACATTCATTGAAGTCACACTCTGAGCTGGTAGACATGTCAGTGTCGATATCAGTTGCGTCTAACCGATAAGGCCATTTTAGTTTAATGTTTCCAAATGTTTGTTTGCTTGTTTTTATGGAGAAGAAATTCTTTGTTTGCTTGTTTCTAAAGAACTAGAATAAATAAAAAATCTAAAGAACTAAATAATTGGAATTGGAATTTTATTCGCATTATTATACCTAAACAATTATCAGCATGTACATAAGCATCAGTTTCCCCCATCCCATAAGTTTCTAAAAAGTGATGAAGTAACTGATGGTAGTATTGGTACCCTTGCCTGTTGTACAAATCTCATCAATGATATAATTATACTGCAGATTTATGCCGTCATTGCATATCCCAAATATCCCACATTTCCTTGGGGTCTTGAAGAAAATCGGGCCCGGCTGAAGTGGGTTGTATGGGTAATGTTGCTGGGCATAATCCCAGCTGTAATGGGCCAGGCCTTTGAATGAGCAAGGTTCGTGTTTCTCAAAGGCATCTTCAAAGTTTGCTGCCTGTCTTCTTGCTTCTTCCACCTTGATGAGAAAAAAATATTTGAATTTAACATTTTTTTCGTACTTAATTATTGCATATTTGGATAAATTAACATTTCTGTTTTGTATTAGATTGTGGGTGCTCTAACTATGATATTTTTTAAATTGGTACTGTAATTCATTTTTCAAATTTGTATGAACTATTTTTAGAACTTTTTTGATAAAAACCGCCCCTCCCTCTCTCTAAAGAAAGCTTTTATGAAAACCTTAGAAATCAAGTATTAAGTACTATTGAAGGTGGTTTTGTCGAATGACAGGCCATTATGTCCTATTTGGTCTTCAATTCTAGGGGTTATTTTGGAAAAATTCAAAAGAAAACTAAACGCAAATCGGGCCTCTTTTTCCGTCGTTTTCTTTTTCCTATAGTATACAGAGAGCAATAGTAAATTATGTCATTCAAACAATGGACAGACGCTTTGGCTTAACCCCATTTCCCCTTCACGCACTGCGATATATGGATGGTTTTCTCCTCTTGCGAGTGACCCCTTGCGTTTCATTACAAGAAATAAAATAATACCTGAGCCCGATAATACCGAGCCTCTAGAGTTGCTTCAATAATGTGGGTGGTTTGCTCATCCTGGGCTTTGTCGTGGTCTTCTTCATCGTTATCCTCATTGTCATTCAAATGAGACCGCAAGAGTCGCTCGTTGCCTTGTTGGCACACCCAGGAAAGATCACCCATTGGTTTTTTTATAAGAACATTCGGCAGCTGCGTCTTCCATAAATGACCAAACGAACTTAGTCCAAGAAAATCAAAATTGTTCTCAATGCACAATTCCTTGTACTGTTTGTTTGTAAACACTCTCTTTTGTTTCGAACGACGTGATGAGAAGAAGTTTGGCCTCACTGTCACGGTAATTTGGTAAACGGCCGGGGAGAGAGATAGCATTCGCTAGCGCATAATTTTCTATAAAATTCCTGGCCCTCTCTGTACTAACCGGATCAATTACGTTATGAGGCAGTCTCTTTGAATTTCCGTGAACGCGTGGGGTGGGACCATTTTCATCAAAATGTTTGCAGATATAGCGGAATAAAGTGTCTTTGAAACAGTGTACAAAAAGAGAAACGTTTGCGACAAACATGTACCCCGCGGATAGAAAATTGTATTTTGTCACCAGTCTTGGGCTTTTGGGTAAAAAGAAAATCAATTATCGCCATATCACGTTCCTTATCCTCAAGCTCCAGCATATCATTCCTTATTTGCTTAGCATCAACCTCTGTAAAGCTTAAGTAAGTTTTGCTTACAAGAGCAACCTTAGCTGAAGAATTTTTCAACTCTTTCATCTTCCGAGATATCCACTTGACGCTGTCCAGACATGTTGATATAAACGAGATCAGCTATCAATTAGGGGTGAGGATCTTAAATAGGGTGGGTGAAATAGTTCAAACGTGAAAGGAAAACAACAATAGTCTTTTGACAATAGCTTCCTTACTCAAGAAATCAATTGCGGATGTATAAGGAAATGTTAATATATTATTACAACTTCGGACGTACAAGTACTAATATAAATAAAATAAAATCTGTGAAGTTGGTGTTTAGGGGTGTTGTAGTTCTTTTAACTACCTTTACCCATTGGGGATTTTTGTTATTTTACTTAAGTTTCTGTACCCAGCCTACTGAACTTGTGGAATTACTGATTAAAATTTAAATATACAGTGGAAAAGACATGGAGATAGTAAGAGATTTAATTTAATTTTAAGTAAGGATTTAATTCAATTTTAAGTAAGGATTAAGAGGATTTTAGAAGAGTATTAGTTTTAATTTATTAGTGGTCGAGAAAGTGCATGGACTTTATGATAGATTTATTTAATAAAAGAAAAGAAAGGTATGTATATAATACATATATAAGGTTTATAATATTAACTTAATGGGTTAAAATGTTTACTAAAACGTAACGATGTACATAAAGTACATATAAAATGTTTTTGATGGAAAAAAGTTGTGTCTCTATGACTTATAAGGTATTACTAGAACGTAATAACGTAATAAAAGTGAATGCTTGAAAATACATATTAAGGTGCATAATAAAAATCAAGAGTAACATTGAGTTACTCAAGATTATGTTGAAAGTAATAAATATTTTGTATATGATTATAAATACAAGAAAAGGAAAAAATAAAAGAGAATAAAAGAGAGTATATGAGATAAGAAGAAAAAGATATATATATTTCTAAGAGAGTTGATTTTTATAAAGAAGTTAATCTTTCAAATAGTGTTGGCTTTTCAGGGTTTTGTCTAGTCATGAAGTTGTTTACGTTTAGAGGGTGGTGGAGAACTCCAACACTTTTGGTTAGCCAGTTTTTTGCAAGTGTTTTTAATCTGTTTTCTATTGATGACACTTTTGATTCCTGATAAAGGTCTGCTATTCTCGTTCTCATAGGTCTCCCTAATATAATTCTCAGAGCTTGATTTTGGATTTTCTCCATTCTATACATTTGGGCTTTGGAGATACTTAGTAAACAAATATGCGAGTATTCCAGTCTTGATCTTAATAGACTTTTATACAGCATTAATAATTTATTTTTTGACATTTGGTATTGGTTTTTAAGGGTTCTAAGAAAGTTTAGTATGTGGTATGATTTATTAATTTTATCGGAAATGTGTGTGATGAGATTTAATTGTTTGTCGAGTTGTAAACCTAGGAATTTTATTTTATTATCCTTTTTGAGTCTAACATTTCTGATCCAGATTGACATTTTACTGGTACCAAAATTTATATGTTTAGTTTTGTCCATATTTACCACTAAGCCCCATTTGCTAAACCAGTCAAATAAGATCTCAACATATTCATCTAGTTCAGAAACATAGGCTTTCTTGTATCTTTCCCAAGTAGCAAGGTCGTCTGCGAATTGAGACATTTTAATTTTATTATTTACTGGTTTAGGTATGTCACTGACAAAGAGGGAGAAAAGAATGGGTGATAGGCAGGAGCCTTGTGGAACTCCTGCCTTCAAAGAAAAGGTGTCAGATTTAAAATGGGAGTAATTTATGTATGCTTTCCTATCCTTTAAGTAGCTATGTAGGATATATAAAAGATATTTAGGGATTCCAAGAGAGTTTAGTTTAAATAGAAGAAGAGAGTGGTTTATTTTATCAAAGGCTTTCTCGAAATCTACAAACACAGCGTGCATTCTTTCACCTTTTATTTTTGCTGCTTGAAAGTCATTTAATAAAAGAAAAAGGTTATCTACAGTACTTCTTTTATTTCTGAAGCCAGATTGTTCCTTATTTATAATATTATTTTCCTCAGCCCAGCAATTAATTCTATTAGCCAAATTTTTTCAAAAAGTTTACCTATGGCAGGTAAAAGGCTTATAGGTCTATGGTCGGAAATTTTCTTGGAGTTCTTTACTTTAGGAATCATTGTGATTTTGGCTATTTTTAATGTATCTGGAAAAATGGAATTATTTAACCAGTCATTAAAAAGAGAAGATAGTGGTGATATAAGAATAGGAGAAAGTGTGGAGAGAAGTTTATTTTGTATGGCATCATGACCTGGTGCTTTGTGGACTTTGAGGCTTTTAAGGACATTAGCTACTTCTTGATGTGTTATTTTTTCATATAAAAAAGCTAGTTGAAAACTGTAGGATAAACAAACGTTTGAATAAATCGAATGGCGGACCTGCAAGGACCAAAGGAAAATGTGAAAACGTTCGAATTCCCGTGTTTCAAACTTCTCAATGACGTCAATCAGCAACATACAAAAAATATCAGCTGATTAATTCAAATTTTGTAATGACGTCACGGAGTTAATTAGCTGATTATAAAGGGCGCGAAAATAATAAATCACTTTCGCTTTTGATTTACAAAATTGTGACAAGATTTGTTAGTTTAGTTCAAAAACCAATCAATTTATCTATTAAAATGGCCGCATTGAAAAATATTTTTTTTTACTGTGATTGTGACAATGCTACCGTCATTGTGCCTTTAAAGAAAGTGACTTAGGAGGAAGTTGTAAAAGTTGGACATTTTATGGACGGAGATGAGAAAGTTCGTGGTGAAGTGCTGAAAATGGCCGGTAAGAAAACATTTTTCGTGTACTTAATAGGCTTCAGATACTTAAGGCGTTCAAACTTTCACGACATTATTCAAAATATGCATATTTTATGCGATTTTCGTGAGAGAAGATGTTTTTTAAATTTCTAGGAAGGGCCATTGTTCGCGAAAATATTTTGACAAAATAGAATAGAAAATCTTTTGAACTTTAAACTTTCATGGAACTTTTTAGCCTGCTAGAAGACTAATAATGATAAGTCAAAGAATAAATGTCTCAAGTCAAACCAAGAAGTTTTTGTCCCTGTAAGCCATTTTTTCATGAGAAAATTCTCAAATTTTAATCTAAATTCGCGAGAGTAAATGTTGTAAATTTCACGATTTTTCGTCCGCGCAAAAGTTTGAACGCAGAAAGTAGTTCGTTCGTCTTGCAGTAATACGGTACATTAGATTTCTTATTATGAGAGGTCTCATTCCGAAGAATATACAATTTCCCCCAGAAAGCCTCTTCTACACTTTACAGATCATCTAAATAATGACGCAATGTTTTACTGATTTTTTTAATTCTTCAGGATGGGACCTTTCTCTGACTGTTATTATAAAAGATCAACTAATTTAGTAGCCTGGGAATCCAAGCGTTAAACTTTTTTCACAGTCTAGTTTATGATATTTTTGCTGCTGGTTTAACGCTTGGCGCAGGTAACTCGCCTGCAGGGAGACTTTTCCCTGCAATGCAGGTTCGGCCTGATTGGCCAGCTTTTGGCGTAGTACTTAGCAGTACTTTCGCGTGCATTTTGATAATTTCGATGCGCACGCATAATTTATGGAAAAAGCTGACTCTGCAAAAAAAAAAGGAAAACAAATGAAAATGAAAACATAGATTCATTTAGAAACAAAATGGCTGTTGGCTGGAAGTCTAAATACATGTGGCTGATGTTTTGATATGGTTTTTGGTAGTTTTGAAAGTCTTTAGAGCTTGTGAAAAGAGTTTTTATGGTAAGTTGATTATGTGTGTTTGTCTGGGTTTCCAAAGTTCAGAAAGTCTGTCAACAAGGGTTCACACACAGATTGTTTATAACATTCTGTGTCAGACTAATCTACCTGCACCAAGCTCTATAATTTTAGAACTTTGTGAGGTGAGGTATTTTTTGCTTTTTCTAAAATTATGAGCTTGGATTCCCAGGCTACTAATTTAGGAGTACACACTTTTGCAAGTTAAAATAAAAATTTTAGAATTTTTCGCAAGCATAAACTTACAAAATAAAATTGCAAAAATTTCCGAAACGAGAAAAAGTTGAAAAGGTCATACGCCTAAAGTACATTAAACTTTTTTTATATTTTAGCAACGAAGAAAGAGTTGATCGAGAAGACTGAGAAAACTGAGAAAACCAACACCAAGGTATAACAATAATTTATTTAAGACGTTAAGATGAGTAGACGTATACGTTTTCTTCTTTCGTTGTTTTCTTCCTCCCAATGCACTAAAACGAGAAGGGTAGAAGACATTAATTATGCCGAATCTTAATGCGAGACATTTGAACCTTACTGAACACCTTACCTCTCTTAAACGGTTACAGCACTTTGAAGTTTAGTGATCTATTGCCAACTATGTTCTGAAAACATTCTTCGTGTACAGACTTGTTTTAGAATTAGCATTTTTAAATGATCAATTAAAGTCTGTCTCAAAATAATTTGCAGCTGAGACAAAAATGGCTGTAACTTTTGATAGAATACGAATCAAGTTGTGATTTTGTGCTCGTTGAAAAGATATTTGTGAGTGGAATATTATCAAGCAAAAAAGAAAATGGAAAAAAAGGAAAAACGAAAATGAAAAAATCAACTTCTTTTTGAAATGGGGTATAATTACCATTTTCACAGGAGTGATTCTCTAATCTTGGATCATCATCACTGTAAAAAAACTTAATATTAAAAAAATATATTTGAGGTTTTTTTGAGACATGCTGAAGTATTTTATCAAACCTTTACTTTCAGGCATCAGCCAAAACAACCTATGCTGAGGTAGCAAAGACACCAGTCAAACCAAATCAACTGTAAGTACCAAATCAATTACAAGTACCAAATCAACTACAAGTACCAAATCAACTACAAGTACCAAATCAACTACAATTACTAAACCAACTGTCGAGAAAGTGATCATCAAAAAAACAAGGAAACGATTAACCAAGGTTGCCAAAGCAAAAGCAGCAAGGTCAAAAGACTGTGAAGTGGACAATAGTGGCCCTGCAGAGGTAAAACAGACGACTTACTTTTTCCAGATTTGGGACTTTCAAAATAAAGTTTTTATTCAGCGTTTCTGCCAGCATTGACCATCGACTGGAGCAACTAAAAAATAATTGTCAAAATAAAAACACTCTGATATTCAAAATTCTTCTGTATAATAATGTCAATAATTATTTGGTAGGTAGAAAATTGAAAAGAAAGCGGAATTATTCACCTTTATAAGCAAGTGATTTTACTCTTCTTATTCTTTATACGTTGGGTTGGGGGTGATTTGCAATCTTCTTAGGATCCATCAATATAGCTAGTAAATAAAAGAAAATACATTAAAGGAAGAGAAAGAAATTTTAATAGAAAATCTAATTCTCTAAAACTCGAACTCGCCTAATTTAGTTCCCACCAAAATTAATTTTTCAGGTCATTTGCCAAATTAAGTTCTCGCCAAAATTTAAAATTTTGGTATTTTGCCTAAATAACTTCTTGAGTTCATAAAAAAGCTTCAAATAAGGTTAAATAGAACAGATTTACGCCGTTATTTGCCAAAATAAGTCCTCGCCAAAATTAAAAAAGTTGTTGATTCGCCAAAATAAGTTCTCGCCAAAACTAAAAAAAATTCTGGTTTGCCAGAATTTAATAAAAAATTGAATCGACTGTTCGTTCAAAATTAATTTCAATTTTAAATATGTTTTGGAAAAATTATGAAGATTCAATGATAAAAATTTGTTCTGTGAAATTATTTAATCAAAAAACTTGCCTAAAAGAATATTTACAATTTTCATTATATTTATTTCTAGCCTCGTGAGATGGGTCAATCAGAAAGGGATACAATCAACAGATTCAATTTGAAGAAGGACACGCAAATGAAGGAAGTGAATGGATTTATGATAAGACGGTTGCAAGTTGCAAACAGCATGGGCAACGACGGTTTCGATCCATCCAAATTTCTACAAAAATCACAACTCAGGGCAAAAACAACACCAAAACCCAACACTTTAGAACATACGACACCAAAGACTACAGAAGCAATAAAGCCTGTCACTCCAGAACCAACAAGGTCCATCACTCCAGAACCATTAAAGCCCGTCACTCCAGAACCAGCAGAGCCTATCATCACTCCAGAATCAGCAAAACCAAACACTCCAGAACCAGAAAAACCCAACACTCCAGAATCAGCAAAACCCAACACTCCAGAACCAGCAAAAACCAACACTCCAGAACCAGCAAAAAACAACACTCCAGAACCAGCAAAAAACAACACTCCAAAACCTTTGAAACCCAACACTCCATAACCTTTGAAAGCCAACACTCCAGAACAAACAATTCACCATAAGCCAATCAAACCATTAACACCCGAACAAGCAACATTCCTGAGAAACAAATCAAATACCTCAGTTGAGCACAATTGGACACTTCCTGGAGCAATGCCTTCCTTCAGTATTGCATCCACTCCAAACATGACACAGATTCCAAATTGCAATTGCAACTTGGTCAAAGTGATGCAGTGGATGAAAACACGCTTTGATGCGATTGATAAAGCACTTATCAACTTGGAAAACAACAACAACAACAACAAAAACAATCACATCAACAAAACACAAACTATCAGCCTTTGGACAACAACTGGGTGCCACCTTTAGATTTTGAGAACGAAACTGTCATGCCATTTCAACAAGAACACGAAGGCGTACAACAGCAAGCTATGCAGTAACCACTACAACCTATGCCCCACCAAGTTGAACAGACTCAAGATGATCAACTGCCACAAACCAGACTAGACGAACCAGATTACCTACAGATTCAAACAGATCCAACAGCCTTGCCTCAGATGAACGCAACATCAAAGAAGCAGCTGAATCCGTATCAAACAAGTGAAGAATTTTTTTAGTCCTGGAGAGATAATGACTTGCAACATAAATGGTCGTCAAGGATACATGAAATTTGACACTAAAAGGATGGAGGCTATCCTGAAAGCTACGTTTCAAAAGTTCAGCATTTCCAAACCCCTGGAATACCATGTTAAAAAATCATGACTGAAATATATAAAAAAGTACCGGCAGGCCAACAAGAGACACTGTGCAAGCAATTAAGGCTAATTTTTATTTGTCTTTCTGAAAAGGGTTCCCTGTAAGCAATTCAATCTTTAAGATTCAAGAAAAGTTGGTTATCTTATCAGATTCGTGAAATATTTTTTCTAAATCATTACGTTCATCAAATATTTTGTACATATATATAATACTCCACTCCAGAGAAATTTGAGGCATCCTACATTAAGATATTTGCTATATTCTCTTCAAAACATTTTGTCTGAGATTGTAAAATTAGTCCAAATGATTCTTTCCCAATATTTACTAGATTTCATGTTTTGTAGAGGAAATGGAACATTTATTCAATTTTGATTCTATAATTGTATTTACATTCTATAACTAGATCATATATTGGTTACAAACATAATTTTTCAACCATTTACAGTGGGCCATTCCTGGAAATTTTTGTTACCCCCGTTGGACGACGTGTATTTTGTTTATTTTTCTACCCTCAGATTTTTCTTTTCCAGTGGTGGTCGGGAATTCCGAAATCTATTTACTTCTGCAAAATGCATCGTAAAATTTCACTCTTTTTTGCCTTTTTTAATTCAATTGGCTTGGAAACTCAAACATTTTCTTCTCTCTTCTTGGAAATTTCGAATTTTGGTGAAAACTTTTGCCCTCGGAAATTGTGCGTCATCCGCCCCCGGTTACAGAAAAATTCTGGAATGGCCCAGTATGGTCTTTGTAAAATTTTAGATCCACTGATTCACAAAAGACAAAGAACTTTTGAGGATTCTACAAATTATTGCAAATATAAAATGACCTCGCAAAAAATTATAATTCTTTCTGCCTTGAATTTGCTCGTTAGATTCCAATACCACGTAGTCGAACAGCATGAAATCTCTTCCTACAAAAGATAAAAACATAATTTCAGTAATAAAGATTAAAGATCTTGCTTTACTACATTTCCTGAAATTTTTTTCAAAGTATTCCATTCAAACTTAATACAGGCACACTAGTTGTCATCAGCCATCTTTGTACGGAGATAACCACTGATAAATTTGCAATTAGGAAAATGTCTTTCTTCAAGAAACGGAGATTTTGAGGAGATGGGATGATCATTTTTAAGCTGGGGGTCATCAGCTTCGACCCTTCAAAATCATGAACACATTTAAATGCCAACTTGAGGAGTCTTGAGTAAACGCAACATTATTTGGGCTATTCCATTTTTAAAACATATATTTTTCAAGTGGGGTCCGAGCCTTGATTTTCCAAAGAGTTTCTTTTCATTTTTCAAATTTTCCAAGGGGTTTATTAAAGGTTTCCATGCGGTTCTCTCCTCATAAACTGACATCAATAGTCACTTTCCAGGGGTGTCGACCCTAACTTCCAGGGGATAAAAGTTTGTTATCCAAAATTTCTAGGGGGCGGGGTTAGTGAAAGAAGTTTGTCAATATCCCTGTACAATTTTTTTTGGAATAGCCCATTTCCATCATTGTCAGGTTGGAGAGCAAATTTGTGAAAGAAGCAGCATTACAGGGAATGTGTTTTTTAATTTCTTGTTCATTAGTCTGCTTTGAACGGCAAATCCGTGGGGATAAATTGTTTGAAAATCGTTACCTAAAATAAACTTCCAACAACTTGTTTTCATTTTTGTCGTTGCCGGCAAACACAGCCCGGTCTTTTTACCGGTCTAATGGCCGATCGGGCGCAAAAACAGAGGCCACTTGAAAAGGCGCTTAAAAATTTCCATGACCAGTACATGGCCGATAGAAAAAGACACATGGCCAGTTAAACATAAATCTTGGCCGGTCAAACATAAATCTTGGCCGCTTTTAGGCTGATCGGTCTGGGCCGGTCTTTTCAGGTACTTAAAATCGCTTGGGGAGTCACATTAATTGCATTATGTTTTTCTAGCTGTGTCATTAATAACTCTCTCAAATCTTCACCTCTGTAGCTTTTCAACATTTCAATGCTCAGCAGCTGTCTAACAGTGTTTTCAATACGACAACAAGTCCTCCACGGTTGACAAGGTAAACCCATTTGTTTGAAAAATCCAAGAAAGAGTGTGCACGAATCTTAATCGATGTTATTATTATTGATTTAAAACAGTTTATGGCAGCTGATGCCACCATGCTGTTTTTCTGTTGGTGAATTCTTTTCCATTTCTTAGTCAGCGAGAAAATTATGTAACCAGCTACAAATTTCACAATTTGCTGCTGCTCCTCTGTTAGTCGGAGATCCTCCTTCAAATATAAGCTTTCGCGCTTTTTTTCATTTTCATATCCAATAATGTATTCCACCAATCGTGTTAAAGTCTGTCTCAAAATAATTTGAAGCTGAAGAAAAAAATGGCTATAACTTTTGATAGAATCCGAATCAAGTTGCGATTTTGTGCTCGTTAAAAAGATATTCGTGAGTGGAATATTGTCAATTAAAGAATTTGAGAAAAAAAAGGACAATGAAAATGAAAAATGAAGAAGAAAAAAATCAACTTCTTGTAGAAATGTGGTATAATTATCATCATCACTGTGAAAAAGAATTCAGTCAATCAAAAGATATCAAACAAAGTTTATTGCTGGTTGATCGACAAAAGGCTGTTTTTTTGTCGTTTTTTACTACTTTATAGAGTTACTTTATAAAATTTCCTCTTTTTTACGTTTTTTACACTTTTCGAAAAGTGAATTTTGACTTTAAAAGCTCATAAGCAGAGAACAAGTTGTTCAAATTTAAAAAGTGATAAGCTCAAATTTTGAGTTAGGATATCTACTTTCTAAATATCAAAACTCCAAGCACTTTGGGACATTTGCTCGGCCTCAAGACGTCGGGAAACGTCTGAACTTTTTCGCGGGTCACCCGGTTTAACAGAAATTATGACGTGTGGTGTGTTGCGAAATTATTTTTTTGCGAGTTGGTATATTTTGAGAAGATAGCGACCTAATAAGTAGTGAAAATCTTGCGAGCTAAAAAGTGGTGAAAATTCTTTATAACGTTCTTATCACCCTTGGCCCCGGGGCTCCTATCCCACTGATGTTATTGACAATTCTGATGACGCATTGACGTGGAACTGTATTTTCTAATTTTTGGAAACACTTACAGACATTGAGGACTCGTTTTGTCGTTGAAATCACACAACGCCGGGGGTGTTGAGGATGCGTTTCTAATCATTCCCATTTGAAAGATGGTTTCTTGTAAGCTTAGTATTACTTTATGCATAGTATTAGAAAGCCGCACAACTTGATTTCTGCTGTTCTCTCTCTGTCGTATAACCAGTTTCTGACAATGGTTCAGTTTTAAATCTATATAATCTAGTTCATAATGTCAATAAGAACCATACTGGAGATTATCAGCTATGAAAGAGCAGTTCTCGCCAAAAAAGAAGAAAATTATGTGTACTATATATAAAAGATTAGGTCTATTACATTGTAGTTCTTATAACATGGGACGACACAGATAGAACATCAATTAGCTGGCAAAAACAATACCGTCAACATTCCAGCCGCGGCTTTCTTATAACTGTTTTTATAAGTCCTGTTAAATCAAGAAGAACTGCTCTATTGGTCTTTTCACTTGAAAGTTTTTTTGCAATATATAAGTAAGTATAGATAAGTATATAAGATAAGTGTAAAAATACAATACTATAAGATATCGATATCCTTCGTCAAAATATGGTTTATGCTTTAAAAATCTCACTTAAACACTTTAAATAAAAATCTGTAAGATAACTAAATAATGTACAATATACTTTGTTTTTAAAAATCTCACTTTTCCTTAAAACCCATAAATAACTACAATACACACTTCTCGAAATGTATAAAAGCATTGACCTCGTTTTCAAACAGAAAAATTACTTCAACATTAACTTTAGACATAAATATATACTCCAATCCCAAAAGGCTGTTATCAAAACAAAAGTACAATTGTACACAACCATATGGAAGGATTTCGGCAACAATATTTGTATAAACGATGTTAACAATGTTTTTATATATCCCAAGAAGAATATATGCACGTAGTCAAATAAAAATAATGTATCGTTTTCACTTTTAAAAATCTCACTCCAGCTTAAAAATAAAAAATGTATATACTGCGTTGAAATATGGTTTTGTTTTTAAAATCTAACTTTTACTACAAAACCTATGAAAAAAGTTTTATTGCATGAAAATTACACGGTTAGTTTAATTTGCCGGTACTTTTCTGACGATTGAATTTCACGGTCCAAGAGAAAATATTCTTCATCGAAAACAAGAAATAAATTGTTGTTAAAAAAAATCGTTATTCGCGGCGGAGCGAAATTTAATTTCGCGGTTATTTCGGCCTCGACAGCAAAATTTTCATGCAATAAAATACTTTTTCGAAGTATGGTTTAGTTTTTAAACACAAACTTTTGCTTAAAAACCTATAAAATAACTAAAACATAAGTACAGTGTGCCCAGAAAAAAGCGGAACAGAATTTATATTAAATCAAATGACTGCAGCACGGGAATTCTTTTATTATTTAGAATATATCAAAGTCTCAAAGGCAATTTTATTAACTTTCTGCAAGAAAAAATAAGAGTATACATCATAAAATGTGGCATGAATTGAGGATTTTACTATAATAATTATTCCGGACACACTGTATATCTCGTTGGAATAACCTTTTTGCTTTTTTTAAAGTAAAATACCCCAAGATTGCGGTACTTAACCCTTTAACTACCGATGTCGGCATATCCCGACGTGAGCACTTTCAATTTCTTTGCCGACATGGCAAATCTCGACCTGTTTGCCGAAGACTTTTTAAAATAGTCGACCTATTTGCCAAAATTAATTTTACGAAAACCAGCTTTTCCTATCTTGTCGATGTCGGGAAATAGCGACATCTTTTTCCGAACTTGCCAATGTCGGGAAAAACCGACATACCGAATCCCTTTCCAAAATTTTTATCTTTCAAGCATCTGGGTAGAATTAATGAAATTAAGTGAAAAGATTATTTTTAATTTCAAAAGAGATTTTTCTTTTCAAAAAAAGATATCTAAAAAATAGCTCATCAAAGTTCAATCGTTTGCGTTCGTTGGCATAGCGGAGTGGAAAGCTTTAAAACAAGGAACCACACAAAAACCAGGGTTTAAATGACACGAGTGGCATTGATACTTTGTTTCATTTCTGATACCATTTTCGTGGCATTGGTGACATCTCTTGTGGTGTGATTTGGCTTTCTTGGTCTCCGGAACAGGAACATTTTCCAAAGAATGCGTATAGGATTGAGATGGATCTTTAAGATGAATATCGCTAAAGATTTCTTTGATGAATGTGACTTTGAAGTCCACGAAGGATAACGGTTTTTCAATAGATGTGGTCACGTGTAAAACATAAGCGTTATAAATCGCTTCATCAGTGAGATGAAAAGCGCATTTGGTTGTCCATTTGTGTGATTTACGGACCATTCCTTGCTGATTTATTATTGAATCGCATTTATCGACAAACCCCATGTTTTGTTTTCTAGTTTGCCTATTTTGAAATCTGCTGGGAAATTACCACGGTCTTTACGAAGAGTCCCACAGGCTGGGGTGTCATTTTCTTGTAGGAATTTGTAAAGATTCACACCTGTGTACCAGTTGTCGGTATACAAACGATGTCCCTTGTTAAGAAGAGGCTGCACAAGTCTTACCACAACTCGACCTGTCATTCCGAGAACTTTCTGCACTTCATCATCAATTTGATCAGGTTGCTTGTTTTTCCCTACATAAATTTCAGTGTTGAAAACGTACCCGTTTTGGTCACACAAAGTAAAAAATTTAATACCAAATTTTGCCTTCTTCTTGGGAAGATACTGTTTAAAATAAAGGTTCCCCTTGTTCGTCTATATTATATCTCGTGATGGCAGATACAATTCCTGAAATTTGGCCACCAAATAATCAAGCAAGGGCCGAACTTTGTAGAGTCTATCTCTTTTGGGGTCATTTGAGTCGTACTTAGAATTATCATTGAACTGAATGGATTTCGCTATAAATTGGTAGCGATTACGCGACATAACCGCATGAAACGTTGGGTTGAAGTAAAGCGGGTTTTTACTCCAGTAGTCGGGTATTGTGGGTAACGAGTGAATACCCATTAAGATTGTGAGACCAAGAAAGTTAAAAATGTCTTTCGAGGTCACTTCTTTACATCTATGGACATGGGATTGTTCTGTGATATGAGCCTGTTTGAGGAACTGATCAGTATACAAATTGGTTTGTGTCACGATGTGTTCAATGAACTCATCAGTTAAAAATAAAAAGATAATCTCACTGACTTTTTCAGGAACCTCCACAGTGGAGCCACTTTAACGGTCGAATTCCGGTAGTTCCAGCTGAAATGGAGCGTGTTCCCATTTTTTCCATGGAGTGGGAGGAACCTTCTTTCCATGAGCATCACCCGGTCGGTCATGACCACGTCCAACACCACGACCTGGACCACGCATTCTAGCACCGCGACTCCTGTAACGACTTCCAGGACCACGGGTTCGAGCTCGACCACAACCTCTTGTTGGTAATGAAGATCTTTCCTCATCCGACGAAGACGAAGAGTCTGATTCCGATGAATCTGAGTCTGAACAAGACATTTTGGTGTCGGTCTCTTTTAGAGCTTCTTCACGTTCTGGTAGGATGGGCGGTTCGGAATTGCTTGAATCTATTTCTTCGCTGGCGCCTTTGTATAGAATTGCAAGATTCGCAAATATCTCTGCACTAAAAAGGGAAAAAATATCCGTGAATGAAAGTAGAATTTTAATAACAAAAATAAACCCCTACAGGGAAAAAGCAAAGTTTGGTTTAAATTTACCTGAGAAAACATATAATAAGACGGTCAATGAAAGCACGAAAAATCCACTATAGTCCGGCGGCGATAAGGGTTTTTATTTTATTTTCTCATTATATGGTCCCTTGGGACCCCAAAACCGGTTTTTACCAAGCTGACAAAGCTGGGGAATATTTTTGATGGGGGCTTGAAGGGGATAGGGTCATTTTAGCCTGGGGGCCCTTAGAAAGTCGATTTTTGAAGTTCTCATTTAGCTAAAACTGATTGTGCCATCAGATAGAACTTGAAGAATAGGTCTCCAAAATGGGGTCATTTGTCACATTTGGCGGACTTAGTCTCCTGGAATTGGCTGATACGTCTTCAAAAATGCAATATTTTATGCTGACGCCAGCATTTTTGAGAAAATTTTCAGCGAAAGATACCAGTTTTAACAGATGCGTCTTTAAGAGTACTATCGATTAGAGGGGTCATTTATAGGGTTTTCTAGGCTAGATCATGAGATATTAGAGTTTGAAATTTTGCTGACTCAGCGTTTTTCAACGTTTTTTGCCCTTTTCTGCTTTTCTACAAAATTTCCCCAGCTTTGCCAGCTTGGCAAAAACTGGTTTTGGGGTCCCAAAGGACCATATGATGGGAAAATAAAATAAAAACCCATATTTACTAATTGTAAGGGTGATCCTGGATCGCCGCCGGATTACTACTATCTACACAACACAGAAAGCATCAGTACAGTATATTATTTTCAATTTTTGTCAGAAGCGATTCATTAAAGTCATCCTCAAAGTGTAGGTACACTTTGGGTACACTTTTTTCTCACAAGAAGCATGAATAACTTGATTAGAGTTTAATTTACAATGTTAAGCTATTTTTTACCTGAAAATAGGTAGAAAAGAACCCCTTTTTTAGGGTCAATGTCAATGTTTTAGAAGAAAATGATTAGAAAAAAGTAATAGCTAATTAAAAATAAAAAGATTTACTTACTTTCTCGGTTCAATTTCCATCTCTTCTTGTTTATCTTCCATGTTCGGTTGCAGCACCTCTGAATCCATTCTCAGCATATACAGAAAGGCTTTACACGTGATACATTATTTTCTGAAATCATCCTCAATTTGTTCGAATTGCACAACTGTGGTACCATTTAAAAAAATTGAATTCTGGGGGGGGGTCATTACATGCATTAAGTTACCCGAGTTACGGTTTTAGGTGCCTAGAGACGTCAATAATGATCCAAATGGGCTGAAATTTAGTACATGTGTTCCTTGAGTAAATACCCGGACACTTAATTGAAAATTGAAAATTTTTATTTTGGGGGCCTGAGGACAAGTTTCTAGCGCCAAAACGAGGCTAAATCTTTGAGAAGGCCTAGAGACATCAAAAATGATCCAAATTAACTGAAAGTTGGTACACATACTCCTTGGGTAAATGCCTTGTTGCTACTAAATCAATTTAAAAAAATTCTTACTTTAGGGGCATGGGGCGAGTTTTTAGTGCCAAAACGAGGCTAAAACTTTGAGAAGGCCGGGAGACGCCAAAAATAGTTCGATAAATCTGAAATTTTCTACATGTGTTCCTTGGGAGTGGTTCATTATTTTTTTTTCATAAACTTTTACTTTTAGGGTATGAGAACAAGCTTTTAGGGTCAAAGAAAGAGAATGAGAATTCCGGTTATTTTAACGTTTTTCAAGATTTAAAGTTCTGGCGAGAATGTCGATTTTGGGCTATCTCTTTAACTTAATCGAATATTTCAATTTGGGAGGGGTTGGCAGACTCCCAGGCTATATTCTGAGCCTTATTGGACTATTTTTGAACTTTTTGATCCTGAGATCCTAAGGTCCTAAGTCTTAAGTCTAGTGTTAAAACTCAGAGTTAAAACTTTACCCTTCAAACCTACTTTAGAGCACTTACAAATCGATTGTGGTTTTAAAACGTTCCGGTGGATTTCCCTTTTTTCTCAAATATTACGACCATGATTGTACCACATAATGAAAGCAAACACAAACAGTGTAAAAAATAAAGGTAATACGAACATAAAGAATCGAAATATTAACTTAAGTCGAGTTTATATCTCTCTTGCGTTTCGAACGTTTTTCTCGGTTGTTCATGCTGGTGAGTGTGGTGTGGTTTAGATAGATGGTTTAGATTTATCAATTAAATCATTCTGAGGGGTGCGTTTCTCGTTTGTTTTGAGTTCGTCATATATTGGAGGTGATTTTTCTTTGATTTCATCATCGGGTTTAGATCCATCAATTTTCTCCTTTGTTTTGTGTTCGTCATCTTTTGGAGGTGATTTCACTTTGAAAACATTATAGATCTTGACATTAGAAATCACTTTTTCCGACTCTGCATCATTATCAGGAGCGGTTTTCTGTAGGGCGTCTTCGCCTACACCAATTGATCCAACCACGAGAAGGTTGTTGTTTCCCTTCCGTTCGTCTGGAGACCCTGGTACAATACCAACACCTGGGATATCCAGAATCACATCGGGAGGCGTTTGGGTCTCTTTGTCAGCAGACTTTATATTATTTGATCGATGTGAGCACTGAAGCTCTTCGATACCAGCTTCGACATCTTCCACTGTAACTGTGAATATCATGGGATATCCAGAATCACATCGGGAGGCGTTTGGGTCTCTTTCTCAGCAGACTTTAATTTATTTGATCGATGTGAGCGCTGAAGCTCTTCAATACCAGCTTCGACATCTTTCACTGTAACTGTGGAATGTTCATGAAAATGTGCACTAAAGCTTAGGAGGCTTTCTTGCTTAGAAAGTATCCATTTTATTAAACTGTCACAAAGTGAAGCATTGTATTCAGATCAAATGGAAGAGGGGAAAACATTCCACCAACATGTCTTCAATGCCGTAAGAAAAATTTATTTTCTTCAGGATGAGTTTCGTTGTTGTTATGCTCGCCAATTCAGTGGGTGAATAGTCCGCAAATTCAAACCAGTGCGTTATTCTCCTCCTCAAACCACTGTTCATGATGTGATGTTGCACAATTCCCAGCAAAAATAAAGACCAGATAAAGGACACTAATGACAGGATCTGGGCATGTGGCCCAGCAGATACCCGCCTAATCTCTTCTACAGCATCTTTTCTGGAATTCTTAAACAAGGTGGATGCCTCATCCAAAACAACACCTTCCCCATTGCTTTCTTGATGACTGCTGCGGTTTTTTTCCTCGGTTGTTCCGATGTAAGCACCAACGAGATCACTTCGTTGAACTTCGATCAATTCTGATGACTTCAGCAGTCCGATATCTTTTAAAATACCTGAAAACTAATGTCTTAATAATTTATTTTGAACATAAGCCTTTTGCTCCAAGATGTGGGAAAAATTAGATTTTCAAGAACATACTTTTCAGGGTTTGGAAAAAAATGTAAAATTCAATAGCTGGGAGGGGGTTAGAATAAATGCGGTGATGGATGCTATATTAGCACAATTTCGATTCGGGTGCCTTCGTGGTTGATATCTTTTAAGCATATCAATATTTTAATAGCGGCTTGCAACAGTATCAAATTTCAACTGGAAAGCTCGAGTAATACTTTAGAAAAGAAATCATGCGTACCTGCCATGCATCGGGCAACGATCGTTTTGCCGGTGCCAGGATTTCCACAGAGACCCATGTGGCAGTCTGAAATCATTTCGGCTTTCGACATTGTCGAGGCACCCAACTCTTCTTTTCTTTTTTGCATCATCAAATGTCGTGCCAATTTGTGGATTTTTGACTTTAAGCTTTTTTGACCTTTGATTGACGAAAGTCTTGTCTCTAGTTTCCGCGTAATCGATTTGAACTCTAAATAAACCAGCTGCGCTGGAAGGTCAGCCAATAAGATTAGACAGTTTAGATAAAAGAGAAAGCAGAGCAAATAGAGAATTGCTTGTTAAAGTCAGAATTGCTTGTCTATACATAGCTAGTATATTTTCAGATTTTCGAGAAAATTTGAACAAGCTCCCTGGTTAGGACGGAAGAGAAAATTGCTTTTCTCCGTTTCAGTGTTGGCTGGCGCTAAAACATCCAGAAGACACTCGGATTTAGCCTGTCCCAGACGGATACGGCTTTTTTCCCTGCACTGTTCCGTCTTTAACGCTCTACCTTTTTTCCATCATAGTTTCGTGATGGAAGATTGACGTCACTTTGAAGACATTGCAGTATAAATCAGAAAGTGACGTCATTTCAATGAGAAGTTAGACGTAATTAGACCAGCAAAGTGATTAAAAAATCGCGTGGTGGGCTAGTATAGGCTAACTTGGATTGGGTTCATCCAGAAAGTATTCGTACACTCAAAGTCGAGGATATAGTACGGGGGTAGCAAAAGATTATCAAAATCTGCCTCGCTACGGGGGCGTAAATCACTAAAGATTGTTATCGTCCTCATATCCATATACATACAATTTTTTAAATTAATTTTATCTGAAAGAACTCATTTACTCTAGAATATTTGCTTTTTCAGGTCACGGCATCCGTGGTGGTACAACCATTAGGGATGCCTCAGTGTTACTATTTGCTTTGTATTATCTATTAGAAATATATTCAAATAGTTCAATCGAACATTCATGGTGTACCTAAGGATTCCTGAAATACTACCTTTTGGACCTACCTTAAGGAGGGACCTTTTTTTGGCGGGAACTAATTTTGGCGGATTTAGCTAAAATTGGCCAAAATTCGTTCCCGCCATAATTAAATATTTTGCTCACTTGCCAAAATAAGAAATAAGTTCCCTCCAGAATTAAATTTTTTGTTTTCTTGCCTAAATAAACGCTGACATTCATCAAAGTTGCTCAAAATAAGGCAAATAAACCAGCTGCGCTGGAAAGTCAGCCCAAAATGCTTAGAAGGCTAAGAATGATTAATAGGAAGTACAGATAAGAAATCTGGCTTTGTTAAAATCTGAGCAGCTTGAAAGAACGTATCTATTTGCTTGAAACGTTCAGAAGAAAACAGAGCAGTGCATACACGTTTTTTTTTTATAAGAACATTCTAAGGCTTTGGAGACTTAAAACATGTATTTTTCTTAAGAAATTACATCACAGTGCTCAAAAAATGCTGAAAATAAGAACATTGTAAGAACATTTTTAGGCTTCAAATCCAAAAAACTAAGAACATCCGAAGGCTTCGAAAATTTTTGACGTTCTTATTAAAAAAAAAAACGTGTAGTGGAATCCGTATCTAAAGCAGAAGTCAGTGAAAAATATTTATTCCGTTGTTGTTATACTCTTTCCATGAGAATAATAAAAGACCCAGATAGAAGAAATAGTCTACAAGTAGTATATAACTTTTAACATTATTCGAAGGAAAAACAATTATTTTATATACTCACTTTCACCATCTATGCTTTCTCTATAATTAGCTATCTTTATTTACAATGCAAAAGCATCTTTTATTAACTATTGGATATGACGCAAAAAAGAATTTTTTTCTCTTCTTTTTTTCTTATTATTAATTATAAGGCTTCTTTTTATGTTATGTGTTTTTTTTCTTTTCTTATTTTATCTTGCTAAGAAAAAATTACTTTCGCGCGCTAAATAATCCCAAAATCCTGTTTTTCGAAAATAATCCGAAATCGGAATTAAAAATGAAAGTCTTAACGACGACGACGACGACGACGACCAGCGGGAAAAAAATCTTCGAACCGATTTGAAGAGTCACCGGGGCTGACTAAATAGGACAGATTTATGCTGTCATTCGTCAAAATAAGTTCCCGCCAAAATTAAAAAAATTCACCATTCGCCAAAATAAGTTCCCGCAAAAATAAAAAAATTTCAGGATTTTTGCTGCCCGCCAAAATAAGTTCCCTTAAGGTATAAGAGACTAGAAAGGATCGGGTCATGATGTGGATATATTTTTTGTTCAAGAAAATTGAGATCTGTTTTTGAAAGTTCCTATCTAATTTTATCGGTGGTTTAGTTAGGCTTAGCGGGAATTTCAGTCATTTGGCATCTATTTATCTTTTAAATCTCATTGCAACAATCGAACCTTCGCGTTGCTCGGAACGACTGGACCTTATTAAGACATAGAACATTTGATTATTGTTAATTACTAAGGGCCCGTTTATGTGGATTTTCCATTTTTTTTCGGTGGGATAGGCTCAGCGGAAATTCCACTTATTTATTGAGCATCGATTCATTTGATTTAAATACCTTAAAGAAACATATTATGGCGGTAACTAGTTTTGGCAGATTTGGGCAAAATTCGCCAAAACTAAATTTTATTTTCTTGAGATTTATCCAAGCTGCTTTTCCACCCACGGAAGAGTCCACGAGAGTAGACGCACAAAATATTGCGTTTCAGGATGGTCGTAGTTTCTTCTTTGGGCCGATTTTAACAGAACTCGAGATAAATTTACTGGAACGGCTATTTGCAAAATTTTATAGCAACTCCCCAACTAGAAAATTACCTAGACTAACGTGGAAGCTTTGCTCAAAATAGTGTGATAAATTTTTTAGATGGTTTTCAGGGACAAAAAAAGAGGGAAATTTGAGAGAAAAGCATTGAATGCATGTTACTTTTTAAAAATGCAACAAATTTCAAAAGAAGTTTACATGATGTTTCAAAAAAAGAAAAAACCTAGTGAACTATAAATTTCTAAAGAACTTTACATGATGTGTTAAAAAAAACAACAACATTTCTACTAAATATGTAAAACGTAGTAAAATATATGAATTTCAAAAGAAGTTAACATTAAATGTCAAAAAAACAACAAAATTTTTTGCTAAAAATGCAAATGTTTGTAAAAACACAGTAAAAATATTGCTTTCAAAATAAGTTAATGTATACAATGTCAAAAAAATGGAAAAAAAGTTGTAAAAACCTTGTAAAATTACACGAGAAAAATCGAACTTACAGGATTACAGAACAGACATCAGTTCAGTTAGGAGTTTGGGACAACTCTTAAGTAATTCTAACTTTGTAAATACCTTTATAATTGGTGTAACTAACCTTGTGATGCAAAGGAAAGAAAAGTTTAAAACACTTAAAAAGAACTCTTAACAAAATATAGGATCAGTTGAGACTAAATTTAAAAATGGTAATAAAGCTCTATAGAGTTTGTACCGGATGATGTTGAAGCAGGTTAGTCCTTTTCGAAACGTTTTATTGAAATAACCTCACCTTTGAGGTGTTTGATAATGAGCTTAGAATCAATAAACATGGAAACAATCTGTCAGTATCAGATAACTAGAAATTCAAAATTTTCTCAATTTTCGAATGGGAACACTCCAGTGAACGAGGAAGTCAGAATAGTCCTCAAGAACTGTAAAATCACAAAGGAAAGAACTTTTGTTATAATAAAATATTAACATGTACAACAGTTAAACAGTTAAAAAACTAACAAAATATAGGATCAGTTGAGACTAAAAAATATTAATAAAGCTCTAAGTTTTCTTAGAGTTTCCACCAGTCGATGTTGAATTTTGGTCCTTTTTAAAGCGTTTTAACGAAATAACCTCACCTTTGAGGTGTTTGATAACGAGCTTGGAATCGATGAACAATCTATCAGTGTCAGATAACGAGAAATTCAAAAAATTCTCAATGTTGAAATGGGAACACTCCAGTGATCGAGGGAGTCTGCAATTGTCCTCGAGAACTTTGAATTGCAATACACCCATTTTCAACGATCTAGATCTGGATACCGCTTCGGAACAGAAATGACAGACAACGGAAATTCTGCCAGAGGAATTCACCGGGTTTTCACACTGCGGGCAACAGAGCTTGGCTTCAACTGATTTCAAGTTAACACTAATGACTGTACTAATCAATTCTTCAGCAGCATCTTGCTTTGGGCATTTGATTGTGTCTTTCTTCATGGTAGTTATGGTTGACCTTTCAGTCGTTTTGAATACTCTTTGACCACCAAATAATTGAATTGAGACATATGACAATGTGTAGGACGACTGTACAGCTACTTTGGTAACAAGTTTGTCAAACAAAGTTAACATTTTAGGTTCCTTAATGGAATTATCAATGATTCTAACTGATTGGAAAGGCAACCCCTCCTTCGATATTCCTTCATCCTTGATT
>NW_027103870.1:0-7854 GCF_902728285.1 Clytia hemisphaerica | reverse complement strand
CATTTTAGAGAAAAATTGCCAAATTTTTTGCCTATTTTTACCTTTTTTAGGCTGTAATTAAAAAAAAATATTGAAACTTTGTGCTTTCAGTGAGAGCAAAACTTTTAAAACCCACCAGGAAAATCTTTTGACCGAGTATAACCTTAAAAATAAAGAACAAACTTTTTTTAAATCAATTTATTTCAATGGATTAAACATCTTTGAATCTTCTTTTTGAATGCATCTTTGACTGAATCCAGAATGACCAATCATTGGATGAAAGCTACCTAAAATTTGGATGATGATTGGTCGGGTGATTAAAACAAAGGAATACTAATGTTTCAATTATTTTTCATAATAACAGTCTAAATTCTAAATTTGCACACTTTACACAACAGAGTACTAGTAGACATGAGTAGACCACAGAAAGTTTACATAAACTTTTTTTATGAATTTTTAAATACGATTTCAGTATGTAAGTGGTCATCAAAATAACCTTCAAGGAGCTCTCATCTCAATGGGACTAAAAATTAGCATTTAAAGCTCAAGGGTTCTAAAGATAACTCTAACTACAGGCAGCAAATAGGAATTTAAATTCTCAAGTCTTTTTCAGTATGAAACTTGACAAAAATAAAAGTTACAACAATTTTGGTGTATATAATGTAGTAGCTAAAAACTTAGAACATAAGACATGCTATACCAAAATAAAAATCTAGATTAAAACTAGATTATTAAAAGATGCAGGATAAAAGGCAAGAACAAGGATCTTTTATTATCAAACGTAGAGGATTTGATTTGTGCATTGTAAGATTATGCCCATTAAAACGTGAATAAGTTCCACTTCAAGCAAATCCTAGAATTTGAAGCAAAGTTTTCACAGGAAATTCAGGAAAAATCTCTCTAATCTTAGGGCTTACAAATATAAACAATGTATACAATAGAGAATAAAATACCTCAGTAAAAAAAGATAAAAAAGCTAATCATACTGTCATAATAAAATGAAGAAAGTTTTTCACTTTTGCCATCTTTCGTCTGTTTCAATAACCAAAAATGGTTTTAATTGCACAGAGCACTACACACTTTAAATATCCATCACAATGATGTAGCATTGTGATTGGCATGACAGTTTTAAAATTCTGAATGTCTTTATGCGATTAATGGCTCTCTCGACATGAATACGAAGGTTGCTACTTCTCGTCTTCTTAGCTTCAGCTCGGTCATTTGTGATTGGATCGGGCACAGAGGAACAGTTATTTGCAATATTTCGCACAATTTCCTGGATTTTGAAAGCTCTATCAGCCATAACTTCATCATATAAATCTAGAACATCATAAAAGTTACTGTCTTGACAATGAAGCGATCAGTTGCTCTCCGCCAAGCAATCAAAGAAGGAAAGATATAAACCAGCCGGTGGTAACCAATCAAATTGACGGTGTTATGTGATTTTAATCTGACCAGGTTTGTGCCTGGATTCTAAGGATTTCGATCTCTCAATAAAAACCTCACTGCAAACAATAACCACGTGTGTTACCTAGCCCTGCTTCCTGAATGCTTTTGGCATATGCTCCATAACTGATTCTTTCGGAAGCCATTTGACCAGACAGTTACCCAATGTATCAGACAAAAATCTAATCCACTTTTTAAAAATAACTGAGCAGGTTGATGGTGCAATGCCAAATCGATCAGCAAGATCTTCATTAAGAAGACCTAATCGATTCTCATTAAAGTGAGCAAAAACTCATCTTTCGGTTCAAGTTTGCGTGGACGGGTGTACTGCTTTGCTGGTCGAACTTTTTGCTGATAAATTTTACTGCTTTTTGCTGCCTTGCCAGTAGTGAAGTCTTGACAAAAAGGTTTCAGTATATCAAAATAGCATCAAATAACTTTATTGTGGTGATGCCAGTATAGAAGTTCATTTTCTTATCGTTTTTAATGTACTTGACAGAAAAAGGGTTAAATTTTTCTCGTTCGGTTTTGATAATTTTCTGTAAACCCTTGATTCGACGTTTAAGAGAAAGCACTTCTTCATTATGTTGCTCAATGTACTGTTGGATGATAGAATCCTTCACAAAACAGTTTTCACATTCGTCATTTGGAGTAAGAGGTGTGGTCAAGGTTCGGTGATGAAGTTGTAGCAGGTGTAGTTGTTGGTGTTGATTCTGAGTTTATTTGGAGGTTAACTAGTACATCATTAAGTTCAATGTCGTGCTGTTGCTGTGGGGGTGCATCATATGTGGTTGCATCACCATCAGAAGAAGAAGCAGCAAGGCCAGGGGTCATTGGTGGAGAAAATAAGTCTACAACACTTTCAGCCTCACAAATGTTTGTACATTTTAGTTTCTTGACCAGCGGTTTCCTCTCCATTGGAGGCTTTCTTTTTCTAGGCTCAACAATATCGTATCCCAATTCAAAGTGTTTGGCCAAGGATTTTTTTTCTGTGGGCACATAGTCAACAAAATGTTTACTACACACTCGATCACTTGGACGTGGTTTCCATGGAGTTTTATCAGGATTCAGTCTTTTAAGTTTTTCAGTCCATGTGGCTCTTTTTTGTTTGCCACTTATAGATCCATCACTGGGAAACATCCACAGAGTAAAAGGAGGGTTAGCAGCACATCCACAGTCTTTTCTTTTCAGTTTCTCATGTCCTGTGACATCACAATCACCGTTTTTCCCATTTGTTAGTTTCTTTGAGTTGTTATAGCATCCAATGACAGCACAATTTCCATTTCCCATTGTATATAACGATTAAAATGACAAGATTTATTCAGCTTTTTGTTTCTTTCTAATAGGCAATGTGACTGATTTGGCTCTCAAAATGGTTTGTTTTGATTTCGCTGACCACACTAAATTCGTGCCCAGTTTGCGGACCGCGCAAAATCCATAATGGGGGATATGAGAAAGCCGAGAAACCGAATTGGTGTATTATCCAACGTACAAAACCAATATGGTGACCACACACACACATTCGACTCAGGGACGATGGAGGGTCTTCTCAAACGCCTTCGTGAGAATAACAGCTGTATTCTGGCGTCCCACGATGAATTTGCATCATTCAACGACTCTATAGACAAGGGAATTTCCGGCTCCAGTGAAAGATCAAGATTTCTTTCTTTGTTTTCAGGTAAGCAATCTTTTAAACCATGTAAACTGTGTTTAATTCCATTGAGGCGATAATTATTTGTAGATATCTGAAATCAATTTCATCTCTATGATTTTTTGAAGGTAATAGTTTAAAATGGATGATGTTATAACATGGATTTTACGCCTTAAATATTTTATTTTTTTCTTCGAAAGGATAACAAGTTGATCTTATACTTTCTCTTTTAGCTACGGACTGGCAGAAGGACACTAAAACATGCGGAAGCACCCAAATATCCGACCCAAGATTTAATTTGATTGCGTTCACCCAGCCATACTATGCAGTCCAGTTTTCGCATAATAGTAATCATGACGGGTTTATGCAGAGATTTTTGATTGCTCTTCCTGATGAGGTTTTCATCAACATGGCCGAGAAGAAGGAGTATCTATCCGAAAATGTACAAATTGTCGACATGGAAAAATTGCTCCAGTACATCTACAATTATAACTTTGGTAAGATCAATACCTATACATTGGATGAAGAGGCATCTAAGCTGTATGATAATTACCAGTTAGAGATCCTACAATATCGTAAAAGTGATCGCTTTGAGGAATGTAATTGAGTGTTAAGAGCAAGTCTTTTGGTTTGACGATGAGAATTTCCGCGATAATCAACAATTTTAAGAAACTGCACTCGCCAAACTAAACGATAGTTCACACGTCCACGAAAATGTTGTGACTCAACAGGATTGGGAAATGGCACAAAATATCGTAGATCTATCAGTTAAGACGTCATTTGCTCTTCTGCCTACAAAAAGTACCTCCAAGACAACACATCCTAACAAAATTATTCGATCACAGCCAGTACCTGAAGGTGAAAACATGACGATTGATTTCTTAAAGCCATTCCACAAGCAAGTGAAAAGAGTTTTACGAGACGAATCAATTCCTCTTGCACACATATTCAGGGATAAAGTTACCTCAAATAACAACGAGTCTGGGTCACTTTTTGGAAAGAAATTTGTTGCCGGACTAGAGCATCTGGGATTTGGAAGAGTGTCCCCTCAATCGAAATCATTCAAACGTTATTCGTTGGACGATGAAACATGTCCCGATAAGGAGAACCTCAGAAAGAAATATAGACTGTTAAATATTGATTATAAATAATTGTTATGATAATTAGATATGTCATTTGAACAATGGTTTATTTTGAAATGAGACCTTCTAATTAAAGTTTTTAGAATCTTTTTTGTTTTTAGGTTTCCTTTTTCTATTCTTTTCCAGTTTTAGTTGTATGCATTCTGAAACTTTAAACTTTCGGTTGTACGTTGGTTTTGTAGAGTTTTATTTATTTATTGAATGTTTGTGATTTTTGATTTATAAAATAGCTTTGATCAGTATATCTTGTTATGAAAAAACATTAAAAGATTACTTGGAAATATAACTTAAGTTGTATAAATCTTTTCTATAATTCATATCTGGAGAAGGATAATGAAGGATGATGACTTTATGCAATTTAATTAGAAAAATTTCGTATCAAGAAGTTATAAAATCAAAAAAGGCTTACCTTCATTCAAATAATTTTTGTACAAATTCAAAATTTGAAATAATATCAAGATTTTTGGCATGAGGCGGCGGCGGAACATGATTTCAGGGGCTGTTATCATTACATTTCTGAAACGAGGAAATCCCCAGGATATCCGCGAATATCCGCGATTCCGCAGGCGGCGGCGGAACATGACTTCAGAGGCTGTTATCATTACTTTTCTGAAACAAGGAAATCCGCAGGATATCCGCGAATATCCGCGATTCCGCAGGCGGCGGCGGAACATGATTTCTGGGGGCTGTTATCATTACATTTCTGAAACGAGGAAATCCGCGAATATCCGCGATTCCGCAGGCGGCGGCGGAACACGACTTCAGAGGCTGTTATCATTACTTTTCTGAAACAAGGAAATCCGCAGGATATCCGCGAATATCCGCGATTCCGCAGGCGGCGGCGGAACATGATTTCAGAGGCTGTTATCATTACATTTCTGAAACGAGGAAATCATTATTATCTTTAAAGAGAGACGAGGTACTCCGCAGGCTCCTGCGGATAAAAGTGCAAAACCTGTGCCTTTTTCGACTTTTGTTTTGAATCAAGTTCTAGCTTGTCTAGTTGGTCAGTCAATGTTTGAAAACCTTTTAAGCCATCTGACGTGTTGTTATCAAGCCCGGCCATTGCACGGCGTTGACCAGGCTTTATAGCTTTCAAAATCTGCCAAAGAGTACTGTCAGATAGAGGTGTAAAGTTTATAAGACGGCAATGTTCTTATATGCAGAGATTGTATGAGTCTTGGACAACGTAAGAACAGACTTTGGAAGAAGTTGTTTTGAACCATCAGCAAACTCTAAAGTACTTGTTCCATAGGCAACATCTTGCAGGAGATTACTTTGAAACAAGAAATTTACGAAATGTTCAGCAGAGTCAATGTTCAATTTGTTCTTGGTAAAGGGCTTTTCTGACTGGAAGTTTAGTGCCCCATTTGTTTCTGCCCATTTCCTTGCTTGTTGAACTCGATATTTGGTGCATGAAAACAAGTTCATAATATTTTGTATAGAATATTGCTCTTTGGGAATAGCTGACAGTATAAGAGTTTTCTGTTTTTCGGATTCAGCTTCTTGGTATGCCCTATGTAAGAATTTCAGGTCTTCAGGTATACAACCTTCTTCAGTCTCTGAGCCAGATGAAGAAAATAAGGCTGAAAACTCGTCCACCTGACCTGGAGCAACCATTTCCTTGTACTTTTTCTTGCATGATTCGACATAATCCTTGTACTTTCGTTTATGATATCTTACAGTCGATTCAGATAAATTATTCACAGAATTTGTCAGTTTGTATTTGGTGGGAGACTTATCAAATGGCGATTCCTCGAAGAATGAACGGAAGTCTTGAGTGTCTGGAGGTGGTGTAAAATCAAGATCGGTAGAATCAGTATCAACAACAACTGGCATTGATCGATGGATACGGCATAAGTTTCCAAACATAGCAAACTCCAAGGGAAACTCTTCATTAATTGACTCGTACATACTTATTGATGCTGGTCTGAGCCCTGAAGCCTTTGACAGCGGGTTTCTTATGCAATGGATAAAGACAATAATTAGGTGATCTCCATAAGGTTCCCAACTGGTATCGATGATATGCACAAATTTTGGCATTTTCTTCCATTGTCACTTTAGCTCTAGATTCTATGAGCTCTTTTTCATTGACTACATTTGAACCAACGCGAACAGGTCGATCAATATCAGTAATTTCGAAAGTTCCAGATATATTGTTCCTCGGAGAAATACCACAATTACCTTGTGATGCTCTAAAACAGCCAACATACTTTGCACCTTGCAGCATAGCCATGGTGTACCTGCTCTGTCAGTGTAAAAATGAAAATGAAAAAAAAATGTTGTCATTCTTTTATAGTCAGAAAAAGAATGAATGAATGAATGAATGAAACAAAAGAAAAAGAAGAAAAAAAAGAAGAAAAAAAGAAAAATAGAAAGAATGAATGAAAGAAAGAACATTATAAAAACTTTCTAATTGAAGGGACAAATTGAGTGGATATTTACAATATTATTTTCGTCATAAATTATCTCTGAAAATAAATTTCGGATAAAAATACTTAATAAAATCTAATTAAATTTTGTAGCAGCAAAAACCTAACAAAAGAATGCATGGAGAACTGTATTTCACAATTCTGGTACTGATGGTTTTAAAAAACTAACTACATCAATGGCCCTGAAATGAATTTAAGTTGGGCCTATATTACTAGTTCCTGAAAATAATTCACAAGTTCAAACAGCATCTTAATTGCCGCTCTATCGATTTTTTTTAAATTTAAGGAGCACCGGCTATTCTGTTTCTAAGTCATTTTTAAAGACATTTTGTTATCAGTTTTTAACTATTATTTTGATAGTTTTTCCTAACTTTTTTAACTTTTCAATTCAAATATGTTATTATGTGACATTCACAAATGAAAACTTTCTCATTTTCATGAGTTTGTACGGTCCAGGCCCTAGGAATTTAGCAGTCTGCCATAGAAACGAAAGGCTATTTTCATATGTAAATTGTGGCTGATCTATACATTTGCCCATAAAGATTTCAGGAAGTAAAGTAGACCCGATGGAGAGACTTTCCTGAAAATTTCAAAAAAATCTGGTGTTGGCGTTAAAAGTTATGGCCTTCCGGATTTGGAGGGATTTTCGTTTTTTTTGCTGTGGTCGCAACTTTGGCCGCCATTATGAATTCCAATATGGCGGTAGGTAACCTGAAAAGTGGTTTTATGTAAAGAATTTCACCCATAGTTTCATTTCCATCAGGTTTTGAGGACTTAACACCCACCACTGGTGCACAATCAAGGTGCTTTTAGTGGCCGAAACTTGGATTTTCATTTTTCGGAGCACTCTGCTGGGGGTCCTAAAAATTTTTCTGAAAAAAATAAGGTTTTTCTGAAAATACACCAAAAGTTGTGCAAATGCTGAAAAAATCAGCTCCTTACTCAAAATGGATCAGAATTTATTGGCATTTGAAATCGCTCCAAACAGAATTTCTCCATTTACGCAAGCATCCAAAGCCTCTGATTTGAAAACTGAAACCGCCATATTTCCAGAACCGCTCAAGATATGAAGCTGAAATTTTCAGGATTTTCTTTCCTCGTCTATAGGATCATTTGGTGAAAATTTCAACAAAATCGGAGACATCAAGAAATCACACCTTGAAGAATCTGAAGGTTTTTAAAAAAAAATGGCTCTTAACTGATT
>NW_027103869.1:0-11892 GCF_902728285.1 Clytia hemisphaerica | reverse complement strand
GAGTCTCCCACGAGGTATAGGACCATTGGGAACCAGCTGAAAAGATTTAATATATGAATAATTGTAATCAATTTTTAAGAACACATTCAGCATTAGACAGTATTCAAAAATGTTGGGTGGAGATCTAATTTGTATTTGTGCCTGGCACTCAAACCCAGATGGATGCTGAGGCATTAGAAAGGTCAAAGAAACAGAACAAATCCATTTTTCTACTAAAATTCTTTCTAGCGTCAGTCAATGCAACAGCTTTGAAAAATTGAGACCCACAAAATATTAGTTGCTGCACACTTGCTAGGCCTGTAAATTCAGAATGCCATGAATCAGAGGAATGTAAAGAGACCTTTACATTTGGTCTCTTTACATTCCTCTGAATGAATTGACACTTTACTTTTTATACACCTTCTCAGCACTCATTTAAATCTATTAAAAACGATATAGCGTCGGAAAGGTAATAAAAAGTTACAGACCTGGCTGTCACTCTTTTGTCAATTCTGGCCGCGTAAGGACAAGTTCACAGGTTTTACTTTTTATCTAAGAAAAATCTGATAGAGATTTGCGATCAGCAATATTCGAATACTCCAAAAATCATCATAATTTTTAACAGAACAGTACATTTTTCTAAAACTTGAAATACTTAGATCGCGTACACTTAAAAATATCGTTGCAACGCTTTACGTCTTTTAAATATGACGTAAATGGGTGCTAATGATATTTTTACGAGACGAATTAGATCTTCAGTGGAAAAATTCATAAAAGAGTGAGTCGAACAAAGGGTGAGTCGAACATTTAAAATTTCCCAGACCGTTGTTCTTTTCTAGAAAGATTACAATTAATTAAAAGAAAAAAATAATAATATTACTGAAATTCTCAAGTAGAGTATGTACAATCATTTGAGGGAGTGTTATTTCCTGAAGAAAATTTAAATGGAGTTTAACCTGTATCGGGAATATTTCAAAGATATTTTCTCATTGCTATTTAACGACAAAGAAATCAAGTTAACGAAATTTGAAAAAGAAAAGGCCGACTGAAAGAATGAACCCTACACAGGAAAATCCCATTTACGAATTATCATAAGCGTACGAAATACAAAAATTGGAGTGCACAACTGGAACCTGGAAAACATAGTAGATATGGAGGAAAATATCGGTAGAGAATAGCGAATTATTACTTTATCTTCCAGCATCTCAGTATATTGGTGATAGGAAAGAATTCGAAAATTTCATTTTAATAAAAAATTTCACTCGAAAATATATCTCTTCCTTAGCTAATATGTAACGCATGAAGACATTAACACTGGTACACAGAAAAAATAGAATGTGTTTTAGTCAGCTCCCACCAAGTGAGAGAGCGACTACCATAGACCCTTTTTTCAGAAATTAGATATAACTGAAACTGAAGTTGATTAATTGAAGACGTTTTGCGTGCAATACTTATACATGAGCAAAAGAGCACTTGAGCAACATATCTGTTCTATATCTAAGACTCTAATGATATGTTTTATTAAACTTTGATATACTATAGTTTGGCGTAAGTCCTTTTGTTAAAAATATTTTTCCTTTTACACTTAACTACTTAAATGTCCAATTGATCATGTTATAAAGCGACGTCTTTAGAAATTCGATCACACTTGAAACATCGTCGGAAGTTTAGTGTTATAACTTATTTGATGATGTTGAGCAGGTTGTACGTTAACAATGTCTCTAACAACAGCCACCTCCACCTTGCTTGACACTGGATCCTGGACCCAAAGGTACTTTTTTGTTTGCTCCTGCTTCCGGGGCAGTCTGTGGCGGGCCCATTCTGTTTTTAATTTCGGCGGCCATCGTCATGAAAGCTTGTTCGACGTTTGTTGCGTTCTTTGCACTAGTCTCTAAGAATGGAATTCCCAACGAGTCGGCGAATTCCTTAAAGAAAACATTAAAAAAAATTTCCTTCCTCATAATAACATATACAATATAAATTAAAAAGGTCAATTTTGAAAGAATTTGACTAGTTCAAACGTAAAAAGCCATTAGTATTTAAATCATATTGTAACAAGTGATACCTTATCAAAAGAAAGAATGAGAACTTATATTTATAAGGGCTAAGCAGCAAGAAACATGAACTTTTGCCGTTCAAAGAGCCAACACCTCTCCACATTCTTCTCAAGAGAGAACAAGTTTATTAACTCATAAAAAGAAACAATTCTAAATGCAGCGGTATTTGCTTTAACTGTGCACTAATATTTGTTTTCCTTGCCATTTTTCAACAGATGCATAAATTTTACGCATTATATGCCGTTGAAAGATAAACCATTTGTTCGATTGGGGGCTGTATTTTTCAAAAAATTGGGGCTATACTGGGGGCTAGCTTGCTAGGGGGGCTGAGTGTTGTGTAATAGAACTGGGGGCAGAGCTGATATGTTGAAGATATTTTAAATTATTATGGACCCCTCTGCACACTATGAGAAATGACGACCACGACCGGCGACCAGGACCAGCGACTAGATAAATTTGGGTTATCGAGTTTTTTCCCTTTCTCCAACGTAGAGTGTCTCTCCTAATCATTTGAATATATATCATATTGAAGAATAAGCTCACCCCTGTCTCTATTAATCCAAATACGTAAAACAACCATTTCGACGCTCTTGGAGCTTGATTATGGTGTCAATTTCTATCCTTTTGTATCATCACCATCAAAATAATAAACGGCACAAAATTTTTTGAAAACGGTTTGAGAAGCTTTGTATTACATCATCAGATTGTTATTTCTGTCGAAATTAGTCATTTTGTCAGCATAAAGACAATAGAATAATTGATTACATTCATATTCATAACTAGCCTTCCCAATTTTTTCCTACTGACAAGTTCTATCTATTCAATACTAAAGGTATCTCATCCAGCATAATTAAAATATTCGGTGTGACAAAGTTTACAGACATCATACTTGATGACCCTGTCAATATTTTCGTCAAATAGTGTCACTTTGTCAAGAAAATGACTGGTTACTTCAAAGGTCACTTCTTAGTATTCTGAGGACTTGATTTAGACATTCTCTACGGACGGCGGGGAGAGCAGACAAACTCGATAACCCAAATTTATATGGTCGCCGGTCGTGGTCGCTGGTCGTGGTCGCCATTTCTGGTCGATGTTTAGAAACTCCCTATTCACGATGTTAGATTTCATACCGAAAGAACCTAAAAGGCCAGGTGTTGCTCTGCCAAAAATTTAATCAATAAAACTATCGCGGTAAAAGCCCAGGCTATTATAGGTGTTCTGTATAAAACAGTACGTCATGAAAATCATCAGGGCGCCTTCCCAGAAACTTGATCGGTCGCAGTCATATAATGTACAAAAATGTGTCAAGGCTAAAAATTACAGAAACTTACTTTAGCAGTAGTGAAGTCTACTACTTTTTTCGCCGTCAAATCACATTTATTACCAACCAAAAGTTTATTTACGCTTTCACATGCATATCGATCGATTTCTTGCAGCCATTGCTTTACATTGTTAAACGTTTCCTGAAATTTAATATGCATTTAACTGTAAAGACATTTTACACAGGAAAAACGATAATGGCTGGAACGTGTAAATTATTCAATCGTTATTATCGTTTGACCAAGGAGTTTCAATGAAATAGACAAGGGCCAATAGAAAAACTTCTTTTTAACAAGGCTCTTCTGGAAAATGTTCGGACATGGTGGTGGGAGAGGACATATTGACAAAAATTTCATAAATTACCAATTTCATAAATTTACACCTCCACAGGAAAGAAAACCACTGTTCGGGAGTCGTGCTGATTATACAGAGGTGCTGAAATCCCTTGCCTTGGGGGTCACAGCGCTGCAGCACTGACCTGGGGTCAACTCCTGCAAAGAATCTCCATCCTCGTTTTAAGTTTTTTATGGAACAGCCCAATAGAATCTAAATTCTAAATTACCGCTTTACTTTTCTGAGCATTGTCAATTAAAACTAAATTTCTAGGAATCAGGTTGTTTCACATGTATTATTTGCTACTAAAATTTTCTCCTACCTGGTCAGTAACGTCATATACGATGATTATCCCATGGGCGCCTCGATAATAACTTGATGTGATCGTTCGAAATCGTTCTTGCCCAGCAGTATCCCACTAAAGAGTTTGAAATTATTTAGCAATACAGCAATTTTCATTAAACCAGATTAAATAGTTTTTCGTTTCAAATATTATTTCAATAGTACAAGAATTTAATTCTTTCAGAATTTTGCTCGACTTAATTGTTCGTTTTTAATTGCATCTTTTGGGAGAGGATTCGTGCTAAGATTTAAAATTTTGTTAAAGGTTTTATTTTTACAAAAGTGTTCAGTGTGAAAACCTTGTAAATTAAAATTGATGAGTAAGCAAACAATACCACTCTTATTTAAGAACAAAACCTTTAAACTTGGCAGATTATTCTACCCTGTGGTCGAGCTCGTGTATGCTTAATCTTTCAAAGCATCCGCGCAAAGCCTATTATTATAATTAAGTTAAAAGAAAGATACTTTGATTCAATTCATATTATGATTATGAAGTTTTCGCGATGTGGTGTATGCTTATATATACATGCTCACAGTACATGTTGAATTTAAGCTTAGAAACTTTAGAAACAGAAATTTGAAAATGTAAAACTAGAAACGATTCAAACAGCGTTCGAATTTGAAAGCAGTGGAATGTCTTCTTTACTTGACAACCTCCAAACTTTGAAGCAAATGAGTGTGTTCAAATACTTTACTATCATGTTAGAACAGAAAAAAATTAACGATTTGAAAAATATTTCAGGTTGGAATATATGCTTAAATATATGCTTAGAAAATCTGCAAATCTGAGCCTTTATTATGCTGATAAGCGTTACGCTTGTAAAAAACGTGTAGCACAAAAAAACACACTCAAGATTTCTTTGCTGCAGATGAAGACTAAGTATTGAAGATTATTTGAAGTTTTAGTTTTAGCTAATTTGAAATCGAGAATCACAATACTTACAATTTGTAATTTTATTGTCTTTCCATCTAGCTCGATAGTCCTGATTTTCTAGTGTGTAAAATTAATAATGAAATTTAAGCCAATCTATCGTTTAAGCAACTTGTTGATCTGATTTGCTGATAGGCAATGGAAAATATTTAATTGATCAATCAAAACTATCTTTTTAACGCCGAATCGTTCGAAACTAATGGACTTCATTTATAACATATCTCCTGTCATTTGCTGACACAGCATTATTAAACAAAAGAGAGAATATTGCTATCTCCCTCCAAAGTGACGCAAGCACAAGTCTTGAGAAATTTCCTTGCTAATTCTGCTTGCGAGGCGCACCACCTTTTTATATCATAATAAAAAGAACATTAAATGGTCTGATCATTTGATTTATTTTTCTAAATGTAATAGGAAGTTTGTGAAAACGACAAAAATAAAAGTAAGAGGCTTACAAAGTCAACTCCGATGGTACTGATGTAGCTTTCTGTGTATGTATCATCCTAAAAGACAACGATATAAAAAATCACTATCATAAGCAGCAGTAACGTCGTGATAAAAGTACCTCGTCGACAATTTTTCGCCGGCCCTTATTGGCGTTCATTTTTAGTAGTGGCGGATTAAGGGCCGTTATTTAAGTTCAAATTAGGCTGTGGCGGATAAGAATGGGCGGCATAAACTTAAGGCCAGCAAGAAAAGCTCAATAGATTCCTTACTATCGACCCTCGATTAAACACTAGCCATTTTTAGGCTTGCGCTTATTATTGCCAACAATAACACGAAAACTGAAATTAGGCCCCACTTTAACTTGCTAGTAATGCACTCAATTGGTGACAGAAGAAGGTCCACTGATGTAATAAAACATCGAAATCTTATAACGAAAAAAAGGCACTCCAGTGCAATATAACATAACAATTTCTTATCGCAAAAATAAGCATATCACAAGAATAATTTGACCTTGATTCCAAAAATAGCTAAACATAACCTGAGCCTGTATTCCAAAAAAAAGTATGCTTATGAAAAAAACATGAAGTAGGTCTGATTTGGAAAATAATAACTCAAATATTAAATTAGGATATCCTAGTTAGGTAATTCTTCCATGAGGTATGCAAGGCTTTTTTATTTTCCCCTGAGAAATAAGAAATACTATAAAGTAACTTTCCTCCGGAAAAGCTAAAATTCTATGACAATTTTGCTTTAGGTAGATGGATGTGAAAAAGTTCAATGTAGTTTTTCTTAGTAAATTTAAATTTAACAAGCAACATGCTGAATGGACCTACCTGATAATGAAAATCAGATAAAAATAGGACAAATAGCAAGAGAGTAAGAAAGTATATAGTGAGCAGCTCGAATCAATAAATTACCGTGAGTATCACAGCTCAAATTAATATCGACCAGTGAAGTATAATTGTATGACTTATAGTCGTCGATACTGGGGTGAATAAATATTTTAGCGTGATTACCATATTGACGATAAAAGGTGATTTTCCCCAAAGTCAAAAAAAAACATATTAGGCAATTTATTAATTAGGCCCAAATTTGCTCAAAAATATATTTTCGAAAATCAAAAATTAAATATTACCATTTTATAATGTCACTATACAAAAAATAAGAAAATACCAAGCGAATCTCGAGAAAAGCTCATTTTCCCTAAATATGACAAAAGGGAATTTCCCTAAATAAGAGAATCCGATTTTTATGGCCAAAGAAAATTTTCCGAAAAAAAACTGCTTCAGCCACTTGTTAGCCATATCTTTATGCATAAAATCAGAAAAAACTAATGAAGCAATTTCACACAAAGTCCAAAAGACTCAATTTTTAGGCACTTTTTAGCCCAAATTTGTTTTAATTTCGGAAATCGGACTCCGTCACTTTTAGAGAATCACCATTTTGCATCACTGTGCAAAAAGTCAGAAAAAACTAATGAGCCAAACCCGAGAAAAGATGGTAACAGACGAGCGGACGGACGGACGGACGAACACCGGTTAATTTAAAGGACCTTCACCCACCAGGGTAGGTCCAAAAATGATTTTTGAGAATTTCCCTTAGAAAATACACGAAGTACTTTTGGGTTATATTGCTTGGGAAGTACAAGAGATGGTCCTTGGTTATTTTCCTTGGGATAATCTTTCCTCTTAAAATATAAGAAATACTTCTCAGTAACTTTTCTTCAGAAATGAGAGAAAAGAAGACATTTTCCTTGTGAGAGTTGTGAAAGTCTTTTTTTGTAGTTGGTAATTTCCTTGGTATTTACAATAGAATGTTTTCTCCTAGTCTTTTTCCCTGAAAGTTATCATATAATAAAACTCAAAGAACAACTTACAGCAAAACGTAACAGTAGACATGATTTGCCAACACCAGAATCCCCAATCAACAAGAGTTTGAACAAATAATCGCTGAAAAAGAATATAAAAGGAAGTATGTTTACCCGAGTTTATATAAAAACAAATATAAGCAATAACAAATTGAAACTGGTACCAGTTGACCAACGAAAAAGTTCGGACATTTCTCAAGTCTTGAGGCCGAAAAAATGTTTCAAAGTGATTGGAGTTTTGATATTTAGAAAGCAGATATCCTAACTCAAATTCTGATTAATATTTTTGAATTAGACTCGCTTATTCCAAACTTATGAGCTTTGAAGTCAAAATTAACTTTTCCAGTGTAAATAAAACACGTAAAAAAACTAGGCATTTTTAGACACTTTTGATATGAAGTTTTTGAAAACATGCTGATTTTTCTAAAACTTACTCATGTTTTGACGAAAATAACTTATTCATTATTGTCATACCTAAATAATTTTCTAATAAATTGCATAAATTCTACCCATAGTGTCCTTCAGGGTCTCTTCCCCCCCCATGCCTAGAATGAACATTTTCCATCCCCCCCCTCATTTTTCCCCACCCTGCCTCCAAAAATTTCTCTGTCCACCCCCTCAAGCAAAAAATTAACAAGCAACATGCTGAATGGACCTACCTGATGATGAAACTTAGATAGCAATAAGGAGAAAAACAATCATTAAGAAAATATAGCAACTAGCGAATGCATTAAATGTCATCATTGATTGTTGATGGGGGAGGGGAGGGGTTTAGGGAAAAAAGAAATAGAAAGTTCCGGTTGCAAAATTGCAAAAGTTTTATTGACAATTGAATCATGCTTGATGGTGGTATTGTTATCAATAATTTTTTGAAGTGAAAAAACAAAGAAATGTATGGAAAAAGCCCAATTAAAATCTGCAAAAACGGCGATTTCCGGCATATTTCCGGCATTTTCGGCCGGAAAAATCTTTTTCTCAAAAATCGGACTCGGCAATGATTTGGGCATTGTTAATACGCATCTATGAGCAAAAAATCAGCAAAAACTAATGATAAAATCTTGAGAAAATGCCAAAAAAACAGTTTTTCCGGCATTTTCAGCCGGAAAAAATTTTTTCTCAAAAATCGGACTCAGCCATGTTTTGGGCATTGTTATTAGGCATCTTTGAGCAAAAAATCAGAAAAAACTAATGATAAAATCTCGAGAAAATGCCAAAAAACCTGTTTTTCCGGCATATTTCCGGCATTTTCGGCCGGAAAATTTTTTTCTCCAAAATCCGGCTCCGTCACATTTTAGGTATTATCATTTTGCATCATTGTGCAAAATTTCATAAAAAACAAGTGATACTTTTTATGGACCTACCTGGTTTTAGCATTTAACACATATATAATTGATATCTACATAAGCATGACCATGAAACAATCATTCAGAACACAAATAGTGACGATCCAGGACGATCTATTAAAATTAGTCGTTTGTTTCTTATAAAAAAACGTTTAGAAACCAAAATTTCATGCTCTTGAAATATTCTTTCATATTCAAGATTTTGTGAGCAAAGAAAACATCTATCTCATCAAAAAATTGAGTAATTTGGCTAAGAACATTGATGTATGCTTATTAATAGTGATTCTTATAGATAAACATGCGTTTTTTGAGCCAACAAAATTCTTTTGAAAAAATCTGCTTGAGCCATCTTTTACCTATGATGATACCCTACTTTCATGCAAAAAATCAGAAAAAGTTAATGATCCAATTTTTCACAAAGTCCAAAAAACCCGTTTTTTAGCCGTATTTTGGCCCAAATTTGCCCCCCAAATTTTTTTTTCGAAAATCGGGCTCCGTCACATTCGAGGGTTTATAGTTATGCATCTTTGTACAAAAAATCATAAAGAATTGAAGAGCCAATCTCGAGAAAAGCTAATACCTAAGTAATTGATAATTTGCTTATAAATAAATATCGAATTTGGCCAGTTTTTCTATAAAAACACGCCAAGAAACCATAATTCTAGTCTAAACACACACATTCTTCAAAAGTAAGCCCTCATGAGCAAAAAAAACATCTATCTTATAAAAAAATTGAGTAATTTAACTAAGAACATTGATGTATGCTTATTAATAGTGATTCTTATAGATAAACATGCGTTTTTTGAGCCAACAAAATTTTTTTGAAAAAATCTGCTTGAGTCATCTTTTACCTATGATGGTACCCTACTTTTATGCAAAAAATCAGAAAAAGTTAATGATCCAATTTTTCACAAAGCCAAAAAAACACCTTTTTAGCCGTTTTTTGGCCCAAATATGCCCCAAATTTTTTTTTTCGAAAATCGGGCTCCGTCACATTCGAGGGTTTATAGTTACACATCTTTGTGCAAAAAATCAGAAAAAACTAACGAGCCAATCACTAGGAAAGCTAATAACGAACGAACGAACGAACGAACGAACAGACGAACGGACAAAGGTTAATTTATAGGACCTCCACCCCACCGGGGTAGGTCCAAAAATAAAGTACAGCTCGAGAAAATCAAGAAATACCGTTTTTCCGGCGAAAATGGGCTGCACCGGCGAATTTTAGAAAGTTCCGGCTTCAAAACTCAGTTCTATTGACGATTGAACCATGCTTCATGGTGGGCATTGCTATTAATAATGTTTTTGTGTGAAAAAACAACGAAATATAAGGAAAAAGTCCGATGAAAATCTGCAAAAATGGCGATTTCCGGTATATTTCCGGCATTTTCGACCGGAAAAAATTTTTTCTCAAAAATCGGACTCGGCCAAGTTTTGGGCATTGCTAATACACATCTTTGTGCAAAAAATCAGAAAAAACTAATGATGAAATCTTGAGAAAATGCCAAAAAACCGGTTTTTCCGGCATATTTCCGGCATTTTCGGCCGGAAATAAATTTTTTTCGAAAATCGGGCTCCGTCACATTTTGGGCATTACCATTTTGCATCATTGTGCCAAAAATCAAAAAAAACTAATGAGCCAATCCTGAGAAAAGCTGGTAACAGACGGACGAACGAACAGACGAACGAACGAACGGACGGACATCGGTTAATTTAAAGGACCTCTACCCCACCGGGGTAGGTCCAAAAAGCTGTAATTTGATGAACTTAACGCTTATTGTTTTCCCTAAGGTAGTTCTAATTCAAGAAGAAATGGAAAGGATGGTGTTTTTAAACCATAATATTAATAAAACTAAGCATTATGCTATATCATCTCATAAAACCAGATGTTTTTCAATTTTGAATTGATTTTGGTGAGTTCCCCCCCATGCCTAGAATGAAAATTTTCCATCCCCCCCCTCGTTTCCCCCCCCCTGGCTTCAAAAAAATTTATTTCCCCCCTATACATCTTTTTGACCTCAAAACCCATTCCCCCCTGAATCCAGGGGGGAGGACACTATGCTACCCCTTTTCAACGTCTTTTTTACATTTTCCGAAAAGTGAATTCCGACTTTTGAAATAACTCAAATTTTAAATTAGGACATCTACTTTTTAAATATCAAAACTCCGAGCATGTAGGCGCATTTTTGTTCGGCCTCAAGACTTTAAGAAACGTCTGAGCTTTTTTGTTGGTCACCCAGTACATCTTTTTAACTAGAATTGAGAGCATAATCTTGGTTGAGACCCTCCAAACTACAATCAACTATTTCTAAAAGGGCCTAAGTCTCATGGACTGATGATGAAAGTTAGATAGCAATGAGGAGAACAAGCTACATGCTGCTGAATGGACCTACCTGAAGATTGATGTAATAAAACAATTGAAAAATGAGAACAATAGTATGAAAATGCTACGAATACTACGAGAGAAATTCTCGGCTGTTCTGGCGATTTTTAGAAAGTTCCTGTACCAAAATTAGTTTCATTGAAAATTGAACCATGCTTAATCGTGGACATTCTTATAATGATGTTTTTGTTTGAAAAAAACGACATTAAATGAAAAAGACATTTTAAATGAAAAAATCCACTGAAAATCTGAAAAAACAGAAATTTCCGGCTTTTTTGGCCGAAAAAAAACATTTTCTCAAAAATCTAACTCTGTCATGTTTTGAGCATTGCGAATACGCATCATACTGCAAAAAATCAGAGAAAAATAAGGATGAAAATTCGAGAAAATGTCAAAAAACTGGTTTTTCTGGCATATTTCCGGCATTTTCGACCGGAAAAATTTTTTTCTCAAAAATCTGACTCGGCCATGTTTTGGGCATTGTTAATACGCATCTTTGAGAAAAGAATCAGAAAAAATTAATGATAAAATCTCGAGAAAGTGCCAAAAAACCAAGTTTTTCTGGGATATTTCCGGCATTTTCGGCCAGAAAATTTTTTTTCTTCCGAAAATCGGGCTTCGTCACATTTTGGGCATTGTCATTTTGCATCATTGTGCAAACAATCAGAAAAAACTAATGAGCCAATCCGAGAAAAGCTGGCAACAGACAAGCGAACACACAAACGCACAAACAAAGGTACTAAATTAAAGGACCCTGGGGTAGGTCCAAAAATTGGAATAGGATCAGAGGTCAAATTGAGACAGGGGCGCGTGCTTGGTCAGGGAGGAGACACAATTAATATAGAAGAGGTCAAACAGAGGCAGGGGTGTATTTTTTTTGCGAGGGAAAT
>NW_027103868.1:0-5156 GCF_902728285.1 Clytia hemisphaerica | reverse complement strand
AAAACACATCCATTTCCGTTCCAAGGGGGTATAAGGTTTGATATGTGGCGGAATTCCATAAGGAGATACAAAAATCTGTCAAAAATAACTGGAATTCCATAGGGGTAGCTTTTTAAATCCTACTAAAATTCAGAATTCCAGAGGGGTTTAAGCTGGAAATTGCCTGGAATTCCAGGGGGTTACATCATTTCAAGCCACAAAATGATGGACCTCCTCAACAGGGGGTATACGATTTTTTTCTGGAAAAGCCCATTGTTATTGACTTCAAAGCCCTGAAGGGTCTAGACCCGAAACTCTTGTATGAGAAATGAAATAATACCATTTATTTCTAGCTCCCCCCAACAATTTAGCTCCCCCCCAAAAAAAAACATTGTTCTCCCCCCCCCCGTAGAGAGAAATCAATAAAAATATATGAGTAGTGATATAGTGACAGAGCTGGCACATTTTTGACACCTCTAGCAATGCCGAAAGTGAGTGACACTACAGAAAGTGAGTGACACTACAGAAAGTGAGTGACACTACAGAAAGTGAGTACACTACAGAACGTGATTGACACCTAACAGAAAGTGAGTGTCACCACAGAATAAGTTTCAAGTTGTAAATAATTTTCTGGTTATCTAAAAAAGCATTCAAGTCATTTTCCCTATCGGAAACACCCAAAAACACCGGAATTTGACCAATGAGTGTTACTAAAATTGCAACACATGGGTCAAATTCAACACCTCCAGCACTACCTAAAGAATAAGTTCCAAGTGGTAAATAATTTTTTGGTTATCTATTAAAGCACTGACCTTCTTAGTCTAATTATTCATAAATCATAAAAACTGAGTGCATTGTTGACAATAACACCATCACCATGTGAAAGATTTGATATATAGGTAATTTTATCAGTAACAGGAAACATGTACGAGATAGCAACAATTCTGATTAAAGAAAATAACCAAGTCTAATTTCTAATTGTAAAAGATGAATTTGGAAACGTTCGTTTTTCGAAAGTCTTCAAGGCATTTGATTGAAAATTCTTTAAGCGTTTATTAAGCTTGTACATTTTTTGAGGTAAGAAAAACTGCTGCACGTGTAAAAATCGAGTCAGGTCGTATAAACAAGTCGAGGTTGATGAACTAAGCAAATCAAAGTGAAATTCTCAAAATGGAAGAACAAACGAACATTAAATTTTGATGTTGAAAACCTCGCGAAAGTTGTTAATGAAAGGGAATCAAACGATATTTGCAATAGTACGCTGGATGGATGGAGAAATTGAGTATATAAAGTTGGAACTCTTAGCTGATGATCGATGGGTTAAAAATCTAAGATTACAAAAATTTTAGATTGTTAAATAGGGAATGAATGAAATAGTTTATTTGAGAAGAAACAAAACAACATTGGTAACAAAATTGAACGTGGATACAACAAATAAAAGATATGTAAATATTTAGGATTTTAGGATTGCTTAAATGAATGTAAAGATGCTCAATATTATAGATACAAATGTATTTAAGTTATTACTATAATCCAAAAACCCTATTTTACACTACTTTGAGCTAAAATCGTAGAGGCGATAAAAAGAACTAAGAAAACAAACATTTATTGCTTGATGGTAATATATTTCTAGCTTATAAAAACAATGTTATCATTTACAAGGATCAAATCTCATTCTTTCATTGCATCATTTGGAATTTGTCGATTAATTAGAAAGCGACGTTTTTCAACAGCGAAATCCAATGCTTCTTCAAAATCCATATCTTCCTCATCTCTAACCCTTTGTAAAGTTTCCATCACAGATTTATGTGTTTTATCCTTTTTCATTGCTCGAAGAAAAAGGATTTTGTATTTATAAATCTCATGAATTGATAAGTCAGTCTCTTGACATTTGTTCAACATGCTCTCCCAAATATTAAATGTTTCTTTAACACCTTGAGATTCTTCACTATCACTGGACATGGACTCGCTGTCTGTAAAGTCCTCATCAGACTCTTCATCTTCTTCTTCAGATTCTTCAGGGTGGGCCTTTGCAACATGTCGATTGTAATTACTTTTATTGGAAAAGGTCTTTTCGCAATCGTCACATTCATACATCGTGTTTCTCCCGTTGGTTTTAAACTTATTTGAAGAAGTAGCATCCTTACTTACGAATTTATATGCAAAACACAAGAGTAATCCGATATCGGGTTTCTCTTTAGGATCCTGGTTTCTCTCCAAGATCTTTGTCTCTTCCAGATTACCTAGTCTTTATTTTTTTTATGTTTTACTTGATCCTCTTTTGAGACTTCAGTAGTCCTATACCTAGTCCTTGTTAGTCCCTTTTTTGAGACCAACCAATTCTTATTGGTGGCTGCAAAGTAATTCCTTTTTGTGTCAACATAATCCCTTTTAGACTTCTATTAGGACTACCGAATTCCTGTTTCGGACTACTCAGTTTTGATAATTCGTTTTCGGAATTAGCTAAATCCTGTTTTTGATACCCAATTCAAGCTTCAGAAGTATCTAATCCTCTGTTGTATTTACATAGAGCTAGTTTAATTATCCTTTAGGATTAACGGGATTACCTAATCCTTCTTTGGAACAAACCAATCCTTATTTGGGATTACCTAATCCCTCTTTGGGACCAACTAATCCTCATTTGGGATTACCTGATCCCTCTTTGGGATCAACTAATCCTCATTTAGGATTACCTAATCCCTCTTTGGGATCAACTAATCCTCATTTGGGATTACCTAATCCCTCTCTGGGATCAACTAATCCTCATTTGGGATTACCTAATCCCTCTTTAGGATCAACTACTCCTCATTTAGGATTACCTAATCCCTCTTTGGGATCAACTAATCTTCATTTGGGATTACCTAGTCCCTCTTTGGGACCAACTAATCCTCAATTGGGGACTAGCTTGAGAAATCTAGTCTTACATGATCCTCTTTTAGGATTACTTAATCACTAGTTGGATCCTTTCTCCCAATTCACATCAAAAGCTCATGGTATGTTGTTGTTGTTGTTGTTGTTGTTGTTGTTGTTGTTGTTTTCTTTTTCTTTTTTTTATTGTTTTTTTACTCGCACGGGTGCGTGTTTTGTTTGGTGTTGGATTTTATTATTTTGTTAGTTACACCCGTAAGTCCCACCATAGGCGGGGCTTACGCCCCGGGCCCCGTCAGATGTGCAGTGAAGGTCAACTATAGGGATGCTATAAATCTGATCAACTTTGACGTTTTAAGTCATCACTTTGTGATAAACACCTTTGCAGATTGTTTTTCGATTTGTCGAACAGTTCATCAAGATTGGCGGGTAATCCTATTACATATTTTATGGTTAGAAAGTAGGACTTCAACCCTTCTAAAAGATCTTCCTGATGGTGAACAATCATAATATTCTATCAAACTCTTTATCGAAAACAACATTTCTGTATTTGATAAGATTTTGGGCAAAAACAGATTTCCCTACACCTCTTAAACAGCTAACGAATATACTAAAAGGATGCTTTAGCTTTACATCCATTGTTTCAATCATAGTTTAATTATTTAGCAGTCGCTACGACTTTTACTGCGTGTACATGTTAGCTTCAAAGTTTATCACAAAGTGATGACTTAAAACGTCAAAGTTGATCGGATTTATAGCATCCCTATAGTTGACCTTCACTGCACATCTGACGGGGCCCGGGGCGTAACCCTTATCAAAACTCAGTATACTTTAAGTATATGCATGAACATATAAACGACTGGACATCCATCTCCTTTGTATTTTTGAAGATAACACTGCTAGCTTCGTTGCCGCCTCGTTAAAATCATCAAATGAAACAATAAATTCTGATGGTATACCTCTTGGGAATACCTTGCTAACAACGTCAAAATTTCGACAAAAGTCTCTGTTGTTCTACTTTTCTCAAGTCTTTTATCTATATCATAACAAAGATAACAGAGGCAAAATCATCGTCAGCTTGTCAAAACTCCGACTAATATTTCCAAATTTTGACTTAAAAGTGTCTAATAATTTTAGAGAGTGTCACATTCTAATTTCGCTATTCTTAGACACAGGCTCTCAACTTTGAAGCTATTTTTTTCAAGTCATAAGAAAAATATTGGAGTGAAAAGGGATTCAAAGTATACACGCAGTTTGAACTTCTGCATTCAGAGTTGAAACGTGATAAAATATATTGCAAACTCGTGAAAAATTTGAAAATAATTTTCTGTGCATTAGAGTAATGTTCAAGCTCTATCAATCATTTTCCTAAACAATTCAAAGAAATAAATTCCGACGGATTATTTTTTTTTTATAGCAATTTTGGACTAAGCGGCAAGAAGCTCGCTTTCAAGAGACATAACAGATAGATGCCAGTCGTTATATGTTCATGGTCTATGTTCTTCTGTACTGTAAGTATACTTTCAGTAATATTTTGATGTTTTAGGAGTTACTTTAAGTACAATTTTGGAACATATTCCATCTTTGTTATTACTGCAGGAAGTGTACTTATATCTCCTGCAAAAAAGTAATAAATAACTTTCATAGAAGTTGCTAGTATAACCACATGGCCATCAAAACCATTTTCAATGAATTTGAAAAGTTCATGCCTATAAGGCTTATGAATTTCAAAATTTTAAAACTAAACTCCATTATCTGATACATTGAAAGACAGAAGTAAGTAAAGTAAATGAAAATAAATTTCTTAAAAAGCTTTTTAGCAGATAACGAAATCTGTATCTGCACTCACCAGGTTTAACTAAACTACCTAACTATCATGCTGTCACGATAGTAATCACAAACAAGATTCATTACATTCATATCGTGCACCATTAGTTTTGCATACTCTACGGTTAACTTTATTTACCTAGAGGCGTGCACACCATCCATTGAACTTTACTTATTGTTAAAGCAAACCCTTCATCTTCAAATTTATAAATGTTAAAAACTTTCAACTGTTCAAAAATGGTCAAAAAACAAATTTCTCTCACACACCACACTCATTAAGTTCTGATGTTATGAGAGAATTTTTTATGTTTTCAAAGTTTTTATGAGATTCCTTATTCTTTTAAAAAATCTTTCATGCATGAAAATTAACAAAGAAAAATGATTTCAAAACAAAAAGAACTATATCCCTCTCCAAGGGCAGTTATTAAAGATAGTTTTTGATCTAATGCACTAGTTATTTTTATTTTTATCTCATTTTGAAA
>NW_027103867.1:0-2843 GCF_902728285.1 Clytia hemisphaerica | reverse complement strand
ATACATACATCACCTGAACCAAAAAAAATTCCAAAATGTTTGATTTTTACCGAGATTGGGGCTTTGAAAGGTGAAATACTCTTCTTCGAAAAACTCTTCGTTTTCTTCTTCATTTAATTCTTTCGTTTCAATTTTTTGATTTTTAAATTCTAAAAAGGTAGGTTTAACAGGAAGTTATACATTAATCTTTTTAAAATGCAGAAATTGCCATTTAAGTTGGTGTAAAATCGAAAAGTTGGGTATGTCCAGAGCCCTAAAATAGTGAATAATGCAATCATATCATTACAGTTGACGCTGTCTAATTCGACGTTCTACTTTTCGATACGCTCCCTTATTCGATGATTTGAAAATCGAATTTGAGAGCGTCAACTGTATTAAGAATTTGTTTTGGAATATTTAAGCTTAAACATCACGATAAATAAGAACAACTGAACCTTAAAGGTTTTCTTTTTACATAATATTTCCGTTTCATATCAGACACATATTTCATATCAGGACAGTGTCTGCCTTTTGTTATATTATGCCGATATAAGCAAAAATATGTTTTTCTTTTCCTTCTTTCTGACCAATCTTGCACCACATCCGTGTCAATCCAATGTTAAAGAGCTTGTGAATTTAAATTGATGAGTAAGCAAACGAAATCACTCTTTTTTTAAACAAAACCTTTAAATTTATATTTTTCTTAATCTTTCAGCGGATCCAGTGGATTGCGAATACATTGAAACAGAACCAGCGGACAGCGCATTACTCACAGTCGCATATGTCATGGCGGGTGTATGTGGACTATGTCTGCTACCTGTTTTTATTTTACTTGGACAAGCTTCTTGTAAACGGAGGCTAGAGTATGATGGGTAGAAGATGAATGATTTTTTTTTGGAGAATCATTTTTGGAGATGAAAATGGACTGTTTGAAAAAGGACAATATTTCTTATATTCATTAGTTCCATTTAGACGAGTAGTTTGTAAAATGTGATCTTTGGAGGAGATCCTATTTATTGAAACATGAATGGAAAGTACACTCCTCGTAATGCTCATTTTCTAAATTTCTCGTCTCAGACAAATTAATCGTGCCAGTATAAATAGAACTATTTTCTTAGAAAATGCGATCGTCAGTCAATTTATTCATGAATAGCTATCTTTTGAATACGGAAACATTGAAATACCGAGCGTTAGTCAACTACCTTTATTGTGTGAATGCTCAAAATGAAAATTTATACCCTGGAGGCGGCCAATTTTTCTTCTTGAGAGAAAGTATATTTATTCGAACTGTGATACTCCGGTAGAAAATTTGAGAAAAATGCATTGTAAGGGTATGAGTTTCACCGATTTTTAGAACAGATGCTACTTTCTGAGAAAGCAATAGAACAGATCATAAAATCGGATTTCCTGTAAAATATCTGTTCTTACTTACCAGCTGGAAATATTTTCAATGTTAGAACAGATCCCTAATTTCCAGCTGGAAACCTTTAGAACAGATCAAAAAGGAGCGAGTGCTTACGATGCAGAACAGATAACGAATTTCCAGCTGGAAAACTTATAAAACAGATCAAATCGATGACCAAAGCGGGCAGCGGGGGCAAGGTTTAGAACAGATAGTTTTTTCCAAGATGAACCAAAATTGGGAAGCACATTATATTTCAGGGAAAAGATCGGCCATAATTTTTGCTTAAAACTGATCGAAAATTTCCAGGGGGTAGATTTTTATGTAAGAACAGATCAGAATTTCTAGGTAGACAAATTTCCTGTATTGGGCTCTTCCAGAAAAAAATCCGTTCATGGGGGGTGGAGGGTGTATTATTTTTTTCATGAATTACCCCTGGACATTTTGATTTTCAACCCCCTGGACACACTGGTTATATCCCTGGACAAACATCAAATCAACCCCATGGACACAAAAAATTACCCCTGGACATTTTTTGGTATTTTTTCACTACCCCTGGACAATTCATCCTCCACCCCCCATGAACGGATTTTTTCTGGAAGAGCCCATTTCTTTAGAACAAATCGCTATTTTGCCGGAACATGCCTTTAGTCCTTTAGAACAGATATTTTGAAGAAACCCCTCGTTGGCTGCTTTCGAAGATTCCGGAAAGTGACAAAAATCTGGGTTGGTCTAAAAAGCAGGGTAGCCAATTGGGGTAGCCAATTGGGCTAGGTTGTGGGGTACCTAAATATTTTACAGACCAGAATAGAAATACCGAAATTAATGCGTAGAACCACATTTTACTGACCAGGGAGCACGAATCTGATTGATACTTAGATTGATCATGTATGATTACAAAGATAAACAAAGGTATAAATTACCACGTGTTAATGCACGAGGAGTAAGAAATAGAGCTTCGTTATAATAGAGCTATTTCAAAAGACTTTTGGTACCTATTATAAGCTGCCATATTTAAAAATTTTGAAAGGAATTAATTGTTTGAAACATCTAAACATGATTTAAATTAACATAGATTCAATAACAAAGGCTTGTTAAGATATGACAAGATTAGAGATCATATGGCCCAAAGGCGATTCCAAAGCTATTATCATCGAATTACAGCTTCACGGAAATAACAATTAACAAGTGATACTTTTATGGACCTACCTGGTTATGCATTTAACACATATATAATTGATATCTACATAAGCGGACCATTAACAATCATTCAAGAACAAATTTGACGATCTTTAAAATTAGTCGTTTGTTTTCTATAAAAAACACGTTTTAAAACCAAAATTTCAAACTCTTGAAAATTCTTTTCATATTCAAGAGTTCGAGAGTGCAAAAACATCTCATCAAAAATTTCAGTAATTTTTAAAAACATTGATGTATGCGTACAGTGATTCTTAGATAAATA
>NW_027103866.1:67631-78005 GCF_902728285.1 Clytia hemisphaerica | reverse complement strand
AAACCCATCGGGCTAAGCTATTCACTTAGACTATTTTTTCTTATGAAAGTTTTTGCTAAAAGAGAACTGATTCAGAGTTTGATTAAAAATTATCAAAAATTACCATACATTAGCTCAGTATTTTATCATCATTTCTCATTTAAAGAATTTGGAGAAAAGTGCAATTTTGGTTATATTTATTCAACGGTTCACATCCACCATGTCTAACTTTTTAAACAGTGCTATAAAAAAGTTCTTTCCAAAAGGCTTTTTAAATCTTATTTCAACTGAAAATGTTCAAAATCATCGACTATAAATCAAAGTGGATTAAGCCATGCTGCTATACTATCCTGTACGAGGACTAAGCTGATAGTATATCTGAAAGACCATAAGTATGTTTATTCAACTTGTCAAATGTACCATTTGCGTGAAAATTTATGGGCCTGGCGCGGGTCGCATTGATATGCATATAAATAGACTTTTTCTCTCTTATTGCGAAATCTAACATGCCCAAAGCTTGATACCAATATGTTAGCACAGAAAAATGTTTTAATAAAATTAGGTGCTAGCAAAATGTATAATTTCAAATGAAACTCTACCGGTATTCCATTTTCTTAACTTATACCACCTATATCGTCGCAAATATCTATTATATAGCATGAAACTCCGATAGCTTTTAAAAGTACATAAACAATAAAATAATGATTACAATCGATAGATTTGGCCATGTCATAATTGATAACCAGAGATACATCCCTGAAAAGAGAAATTTTCGAATTCTTAGGGAAATGGACAAAAATAATCTCAAAATGGTGAAATGATTTTATAAACATTTTTAGCATCTAAAGGCTTCAAAAATTTTGGGTTTTCATATAAAAAAACTTGCATTGATCAATCGTGCACACCACCACTCTAAATATCATCTTCAATACACGGGTTGCAAAATCATATCATTGCAGTCAAAACATGTGATTACTCGAAAAAGTTCACGTGATTTTATTTCCATGTTACTTGCTTTACAATTTACAGCTGATAACTTTATTATTAGTTTCAATAAATTCGACCCAATCAGAAATAAAAGAGATGTAACAAGCACATGAACATTTCGAGTGAAAACGTGAATTGTCTTCAGACTTTATTTTTGCAACCTGTATATTCATAGCATGAAAAGAATCACTCACTTAATATCAATACCACGACCAGCAACATCTGTGGCAACCAGGATGTCTTTAGAACCGTCTTTCAAACTTGCAAGAGCAAACTCTCTCTGTTCTTGACTTTTACCGCCATGCAATGTACATGCACGATACTGAGTTGAAAAGAAAGTGATATTCTAACACAAAAAACCGGAAAGGTTCCCATTTCAAAAGAATTTATTTTAGCAGGAGATTTGCGGGACGCTGATTTCATATTTGTACAGAGCTTAAAATGTTTAAATAAGCAACCAATTTTTCATATTCACCGAAAGATTTCGTGTAAACTAAATCAGCAGTATGGGAGATATTCTGTAGAACTCATTTCATACAAAAAGAAAAAGTGATACCAAAATGACACCATCTAAAACAAATTAAACTGATTGAAGGTTCAATTATACAAACCCCTTGTTTTTCCAAACTCTTAGCCAAAACGTCAGCACCCTGAAAAAACATTGAAATGATCATGGTTAACACAACAGCTACTGGGCATTTTAGTTCCGTACAAGCTTGCTAGTTTGAACGAATTGTCAGTTTCTGAAAAGGAATGAATACTCTGTATAATTCAATCTAATGAGATTTCCCTTTCATTGTCGAATAAGTGAGAGTTGGCTCTGTAATCCAGAACTTAAAATAATACGGAAATGGAATAAATAAATGAAGTCATACCTTCTTTTGATTAACAAAGACCAGGATGGGTGGATCATCAGCATTATCAAGAACCTCCAATAGTTTCTTCCTGAAGTTATCGAACAAGAAAATTTTACAAACAAATTATGAACATGCTCAGTATTTCAACCGATGCAAAATTATTGAGGCCCTCTGTATTGAAGAGATCCCCTCCCCCAAGCGGTTTGCATGATAACGTGATAGGGACTTTTTTTAGCGCAGTTACGTGATGAAAATTTTTTTTTCGTGATTACGTGATGAGAGGGCAAAACGTGATCGTTATTTGAAAGTTTTTTGAGCCGTGATACGTGATTTGGATATTTTCAAACAGATGCATGATTATTCATTTTTTTGTTGAATTTCGTGATCGTGATTGGAGACAAATACTCTCGGGTACCTAATAGCCGGGGGTTTGGAATAAGCGGGTGGGTTATGGAAAAAGTCTCAAAAATTAATAAGCGGGGGGGGGGGGGTTGGAATAAAAATGTCCTGGGTGGAAAATTTTTGAAAAGGAGGCTAATACAGCAGAATTACGACAAAAGAGGGAACTTTCAAAAATATTTTTCCAAAATTTAATAAGCGGGGGGGGGGTTGGAATAAGAATGTCCTGGGTGGAAAATTTTCGAGAAATTAATTAGCGGGGGGGGACGGCTATTAGGTACCCGAGAGTAATAGCGTGATATCGTGATCAGAGTTGCCAATGGGGGGGGGGGGGCTCATTAAAATTGATACTCTACAACATAAAACCTTAGTCCAAAAATATTTACAAATCAAAGAAACTTACTTCTTAGCAGATTCAGTGAGCATATATGCTCGTTGTTCAACACGCTCCACGGGGCGACCTTTAGTATAAAAGCAGAGTTCATTTGTGAGAGGCTGTCTTGATAGGATACATTTCTTTAGCAAAGGAGTGGATCAAGAAAAAACATTCAATGGCTTGGGAAGTGGTAAATTGTGGTAACTTTTGTATTCAAAAAAATATACAGAAACATTAAGAAATGGTGAAATTAATATTTTGAAAACACTCAAAACAATCCTTACCGACAGATCCTATGTAAACAGTAGCAGGACGTCTAAAAGAAAAAGAAAGGATTTGCTAAAGTGTTTGGTTAAAGCAATTAAATGCGAAAAAATTGGTAAAAGATAATAAGTTGAGCTCAAAATCGAAATTTTCGTTTAACCCATTCAAATACTAACACTCAGTAACTTTAAGTGTTCAAATAATTTCAATTCAAATGCGCGTACTCAACCGTACTGTCCTCAAAGTTTTTTCTTTACCGGGTGAAGTAAAAAAACGGGGCGGTAGGGATCACGGCGAGTTAAGAACAAAAAAAAATACCGTAAATAAGTCCTTGCAAGCCTCTCAACAATGGGAGGCATAGTAGCTGTAAACATGACAGTCTGAAAAGAAAAAAAAAGAACTTGAAGTTCTCCAGTAATTATTTGTACCTGTCTTTGCGACATTACTGAGGTTAAGCATAGCAGGATAATCACGATGGCGGACGAAAAATATAATAGGCTAGTGAAAATACGAAATTTGATTGGTTGAAACTCGCTAGCCTGTTAAATTTTCGTTCGTCGTCGTGATTTTACCGATTTACTTAACTACACTATTAGCGAGTTTATGTGTCTCTGTTTTTCTGCGACGGAGACGATAAGCTACTAATTTGTTTACATCCTGACTAATTGAGGACGACGGTGAATCAACACTTTTACCGACCTCGAGTTTGCAGGTCAGAATTGTGGGTTTTTTTAAATCATTTCAGTCATCCCGCCGTCCTCATAAGTGCAAATACATAAACTCGCTATTTTACAGAGACAGAGAACTCAAATTCTGGGAATGTAGCTTAGATTAAAGATTAGATTGAGGAGAGTCAAAACATAAAAAACTTTTCACCGTTAGAAGAACTATTCCATCCAGTGTGGAGCCTCCAAATTTGAGGAAATTTATATGCCGTTCATAAGGCATTAGCGAGATTATGTATCGGAGATATTCTACGGCTACGGTTGCGGGGCTGCCCATGCGGTTCGTCACCAAAGGCGACATGTCGTTTTCTACTTTGCTCTGTGCGGGAAAAACACCAAAACACCGTAAAGCAAAGTCGACATAATGCCGTACGTCAAATATTGAACTTGCTTTCACCCGCCATTACTTGCCTTACTCGCCATTTCCCTCACCGCTTTAGCCGTAGCCGTAGAGAATTCCAGATACATAATCTCGCTATTGTTAAATTAAGGGACTAGCAAACTTGTTCGAGTTAACGAGATATTCGAGCTGTAGAGGTTTGAGTTTAAGAGATTCGAGTTGAAGAGGTTCGAGTTAGGTAGAATCTACTGCATCAATAACCTACTTGTCGGTATTTTTCTTGTGCACTAAGATTGGAGGCGATGAAATCTGGGTTTTCAGCATCTTCAGTATCGGGTTTGATATTAGTGACGGGGAGGAACTCCAAGATTCGTTGGACGTCTGGTTCGAAACCCATATCTATCATTCTGTCAGCTTCGTCCATAACCACGTATGAGCATTGTGAAAGTACTAAATATCTGTTCTCTGTGAGAAGCGTAACATAAAAAGGACGATGGTTAGACAAAGTTTTAGTTGTGTCAATAAGGGTAAATAGCGAGTTTATGTATTTGCACTTTTGAGGACGGTAAAGCGACTGAAACGATTTGGAAAAACCCGCAGCTCTGACACGCAAAATCAAGGACGGTAAAGCTGTCAGGATCTAGACAAATCAGAAGCTTACCGTCTCCGTCGCAGAAAAACACAAATACATAAACTCGGTAATAACGCCAAAAAGCTAAACCCATCTTAAACTCATCAAGCAGATGAATCATTCAAAATCTATACTTCCTAGTAGAAAAAAACTATAGAGTATTGATGCCTTTCCAGGATCAAACATTCACATCTCCTGACATCTCCAGTAATTATTTACTGTTGTTCTTTTTCATTTTTGGTGTTTGACTAGAACCTAATCTACACGATGAAAACAATGTTCGCTAAGAGAGTATGGATGTTGAGTTGGGGGTTTCTTAATGTAACTTCAAGACCTATACTCCGAAGGCTTTGCTTTTTAGATAAGCAAGAAAGACAACCAAAATTCCGAAATTGCTTATAACAACCCTGTCTCACAGCTCCACTGGAACTTTTTTCCTCAGTGGGGATAAAAATTCCTATTGAAATCCTAATGGGATAGAAATTCTTTTGTTCCAAGGTTAAAAAATCCAGTGGGGATGGTTTTGGTTCGCCCAATTTTCCAGTGGGGCTGGGGTCGCAGTGGGTCTGTGACACAGGGGTGTTTTATAGATTATGTTATTTTGTCAGTCAATCAAAAAGAAAAGAGTCAACAACATGAAACTCACCTAACACATCGATGAGACGACCAGGTGTAGCAATCACAATCTAAAACAAAAACCGTATTTTCTAGCCAATTTTGGGCGTATCTACAATTTTCGCGAATTTTGGTTGATGTCTTGAAAATTCTCAACATGAAAACGTTGAATTAAATTGAACATTGTAATATGCAACAAATTATATTTTTAGATCTTTCAAAAGGTTAAAAACAACAATATTTGTCAGATTCTTCGTTTGAGATTTTTTCTTAGTTATTCACGAAAAATATTTTCTCTTCAAATTCAAGTAATATGTCGTAAATGTTGCAATATTTTTATGTCATGATATCTTCTCCCTAGCAAAAGTTGATACGGCTTAGGTACGAAGTGAAGTGAAGTGAAAAGTTTCTGCTGAATAGTTAACCCTTTCAGTATCGAAGCTTTAAGTACCAGAGAAAAAATTCAAACTTTTCAAAGCGACTTCTTTCTTGTTATATTTTGTACGAGATGCTTTGCACTTTTTTGAGAAAAAAAGATTAAGAATTTTTAAATGCGGCGTCTTTTTTTAGCAAGAGATAAAGTAGAGATAAAGTAGAGGTAAAGTGGAAAAGCGGGTTCAACAACAACCAGCTTCGTTTTTTAACAATAGCTACAAGAGTTCCGAGGCCCGGAATTCCAGAGTTATTTTTTCCGAGTTAAAAAAACCGAGTTAAAAAAAACCGAGTTATGACGTCATTTTTGGAATTTAGTGACGTCATTTTTCATTTTTTAACTCGGGAATTTTTGCTTCCTTTAACTTTCCGAGTTATTTTCCATTTTTTAACTCGGGAATTTTTGCTTCCTTTAACATTCCGAGTTATTTTCCATTTTTTAACTCGGGAATTTTTGCTTCCTTTAACATTCCGAGTTATTTTCCATTTTTTAACTCGGGAATTTTTACTTCTTTTAACTTTCCGAGTTATTTTTCATTTTTTAACTCGGGAATTTTTTCTTCCTTTAACTTTCCGAGTTATTTTTCATCTCTCTTTAAATTTCTTTTCAATCGACATGGCAAACTTTATGGCGCAATGGCGACAAACTTTATGTCAAGATTATGAAATGAACACAACACGTTTTCTCTTCTTATTTTTGCATCGCACGTTTTTCAGTTTCGAACAAGTGTCCAGTATCTTTCACTTCACATTGCGCAGAATGGGGTTTGACGTTCGAATTGTTTTTATAAAAAGACGGGGGCAAACATTCGAATAACAATATACCCTCAGGTCAACATTTAAAGACTTTCCACTTTGAAAAAGTAGCGTATTTGACCCCCGGAACGTTTTTTAACCGCAAGTCTAATTAGAGCCTTATGACACAAAAAGATTCGATTCATAATTCGAATGTTTTGCAAAGGTCTCACGCGCGCGGGAAGCTTTCGAATGTTTTTCTGTAAGTTGATTTGGTGAGTGTGTGCACTCTGGACGGTTTTATATATTTATTTTTTAACATCTCTCATAAAAATCTACGAATAGTCTGTGAAATAATTGATTCAATAATCGTTGTTGGTGATTCATTCAAAATTTTTACAGCGAAGGGGGAAGGACTCAGTGAATTATTCTGAGAATCTTGTCATGTCACTTACAGTATTCTTTAATGAAATAGGGAGGAAATATAAATTTTGAAATAGCTTTATCTCATCACTTACCTGCTGTATTTTTTGAGATTTACACAGTATTTATGCTGTAATATATTTGAAAGGCTTACACTTTGTTTATCTAGCAGGTTTTAACTTCAGTTCTTGCTTTTCAATTATTCACTTGTTTGTTGATTTTTCATTTTATTAAGCAGGTTAAGGTTTTTCTAGTTGGTAATGGATGGTATGTCTTTGATTTAGGTTGGTATGGGATCAATAGATTAAAGCTGGTGTTTTTTTATGAAGAAAAATAACTCGGAAAGCTAAAGGAAGCAAAAATTCCCGAGTTGAAAATTCAAAAATAACTCGGAAAGCTAAAGGAAGAAAAAATTCCCGAGTTAAAAATGAAAAATAACTCGGAAAGTTAAAGGAAGAAAAAATTCCCGAGTTAAAAAATGAAAAATAACTCGGAAAGTTAAAGGAAGTAAAAATTCCCGAGTTAAAAAATGGAAAATAACTCGGAATGTTAAAGGAAGCAAAAATTCCCGAGTTAAAAAATGGAAAATAACTCGGAAAGTTAAAGGTAGCAAAAATTCCCGAGTTAAAAAATGAAAAATGACGTCACTAAATTCCAAAAATGACGTCATAACTCGGGATAACTCGGTTTTTTTTAACTCGGTTTTTTTAACTCGGAAAAAATAACTCGGGAATTCCGGGCCTCAAGAGTTCCGGAAACAAGCAGGGGCAGACAAAAGTGGGTTCTCAGGGGAAGGCCCAGCGGTACCACGCGACTGAAAGGTTTGAAAAATAAAATGAAAAATAAAATGAAAAATAAAACCCGAGAGTCATAGCGATTACAATATTGATCAGTGCGAATAAAATGCTGACCCACCTCAAAGTCAACTTTCAATCCAAAAAAAGGGAAAGTAAACATATCAATATGAACCAATCTCACCTCACAACCAAGTCGTAGTTGAAAACCTTGATCTTCCCTTGAGAGCTAAACAAAGAGAACATGCAAAACCTTGAAATATTTCTAAATTCTAAATATTTCAGAATGTTGATTTGCGAAAAATTCATTGGCTCACGCAATTTAAAAAAAGTAATTAAAAGACTTTACTGTACATGGGCTTCAAAAGACTTAAGTATATTCATTAACCAAGAGCTTGCTTTAAGCAATCAAACAAGGACTTAAGTTACATCGAGGCATTTTGTACAACTTTCCTGGCTGATAGAATCATCGCTTTGATTCATTGATTCGATTTTTTAATAAAAATTTCGAAATAGATATTCAAATTATGAAAGAAGCCATCTAGGCGTTTTGACGAGGTTTCTCTATTCGTATATGATGATGAGGTGTTCTTCACTGGCGTAAACACATGGGCCCCGGCGAGCCATTTTGAGTGAGGGGGGCAACACTTTGGTTGGGCGACGAAGAAAATTTTTCACTTTTTACACCCTCAAAACACCTCAAAACGATATCTAATTATGGAGAATAATAGTTTTTGTGGTTTGATTTGGTCTCAAACCAGCTTAAAATAGTAACTCTTAAAAACGTATGACATGGTCTACCAAAAAGTGAGGGGGGGGGGGGGGGGGGGGGCATGGACCCCCCCCCCCCCCCCCGTTGACGGGGGCCATGAAACAGGGGTGAAGATCGATCTGTGTAGGAAAGCAGATTTTTTTCGACAGTACTTACCTATTCGCCGTATAAAAAGATAATTGCTGTGTCGTTTAAATCTGCTCTCCTTAGCAAACGTTCCTTCACCCCTGTCTACGCTACTGTACTTGAAAACGCGTCAACCTTCAGAAAAGAGGTCTTTATTTTTGTCATGGAATAGTTCAAAAATTGACAAATACATGTTGTTATAAGCAAGTATCTACCCTTACATCAAGCTCGCCTTATGTTTAACATTCTATTGTTCTTAACAAATAGAGTCATTGCCTAGGTACCAAAAACTGAGCCTGCATATGCTTATAAACGTTATGCTTATAAAAAACATGTACTAGTCCCAGCTTTACAACTTACACCACCAATAACAGCGACAGTGCGTATACAAAGTTTCTTGGCGAACTTTAACGTTTCCTCTTCGATCTTTTGAATGAACAAGAAAAAGAAAAGAAAATCTCTTTAAGTTTCCCTTTCGACTTGTTTTTACATCGAAATGATAAGATACAATCATTAATTTGAAATGACATCACATATTTCTTAAATATGAATCTCTTAAATATGGCTCAAAAAGAGAAGACAAATTGGTATTGGCCATGGTCTTGAACATGGCCATGGTATCGAACGTGGTCTTTTGGGTAGTTTTATGTTACGTACCTGTTGAGCCAATTCTCTTGTAGGGGCGAGAATGATAGCGAATGGACCTGCATCACCCACCGATGCTCTAAAAAAAACAGTTTAAACGTAAGTAAGTCTGGAAACAATGGGAAAAATGAAAAAAACATCCCAAAGAATTCACATATAAGGGTCAAGTAAAAAATTTCGGTCAACTCTGATCATTTGTTACATTCTAAAACTCGTCCCGAGACCCCCGAAAAATTGAAAATTTGAGAATACTAAAAAACTACCACTAGATATTCATCCAAGGAGTAAGTGTGCCAAATTCACGCCAAGTTTTTGGCCTTCGCTAACACTCGTCCCCAGGCCCCGAAAATCAAATTTCTCAAAAAACAAAAACAGCATCCTTATAAATCTAACCGAAGATCAAACTGTGGAAATTTCAACCAAATCCAATCATTTTAAGCGGACATTCTCAGATTTGTGCTCAACTTTAATTGAAAACCGACAAAAACACCGCCAATCGAAGTCCACAGAGTCTAATTAAAACGTAGAATGGATGTTCAAGAAGCAACATAGTGTAGGAATTAGGAGAGCAACAGGCAATGAAACAAACCTGTCAGCTTCGGGAAGACCTGTAATCCAAACAAGAAGAGGAATGACGAAAGCGGCTGTTTTACCAGAACCTATGGTGAGATAATTGCGAGTTTATGTATTTGCATTTTTGAGGACGGTAAAGTGACAGAAGCGATTTGGAATAGCCCGCAGTTTTGACCCGCAAAATTGAGGACGGTAAAAGTGCTGATTTACCATCGTCCTCAGTCAGTCAGGATGTAGACAAATTAGAACCTTACCGTCTCCGTCGCGGAAAAACACACATACATAAACTCGGTAATGTGATGGAGGAAAGTAAGTAGATAAAAACAAATAGGTATAGACTTGACTCGATTTTTATGAAATCTGTTCTACTTTTTTCTGGATACACTGAATAAACTGGACAAAGTAATTCAGATCATCCAAAAATATTAGTTCAAAACTTCAAGTAAGGCAAATTTTCTGAAAAATGAGATTTCATACCAGTTTCAGCAATACCGATAATATCCCGATTCAATAATCCGATAGGTATAGCTTGCCGCTGGATAGGTGTTGGATCCTACAGGGAACAAAATTATAGATATGAAAGAATGATCAAAAAATAAAAACTGACTATCATTGTAAAAATTAAAATTGAATCAATGCATTTTTCCTCACTTTTTATTCTTTGAGTTCTTAAAAAATCTAGAAATTACGTTTGTATTGTA